>NW_028261394.1:47463262-47485762 GCF_051295495.1 Thamnophis sirtalis
AGGGTTGTTAAGTGAATCGGGATTCCCTCCCCCCCCCCAATCTGGGCAGCAAAGTTCTTCAAAGCAGAAGAGAAACTTCCAGAAGCCTCCTCTTCCTTATCCTCCTACCCCACAGCGCCATCCAAGGGGCTCCTTCTTCCCGGCCCTTGTGGGCTGCCCATCATTCCTCAACCTTCCAACTTTGCCACAAAAGTCATAAAAGTGGCTATCGCAAAGGTCTCTAGCTAGGCAAGCAGAGGGGGAAACATCTGCGGGTCAATCCATGCGATGGGAGTGCCATTCAACCTCAAATCAACCTGGACTGAGCTTGATTGAAGCAGTCAATCAACCTGGGACTGACAACTGTCAGTCTGTTGCTGACAGACAAGTGTTTTTCATGATTACGGAAGGGGAACAGGATCAAGAATGCAGGTGCCTCTTGTGGAAGAGTGGAGGCTATTACAGGGAAGGCAGCCCCCCCTCTCTCCCTCTCGCTCTCCCCCCCCTCTCTCTCTGTGTCCATAAGTGTGTGTTATTTTTAAAGCATTATCTGCGGTCAACATAGCAGTCCTCTCTAGGCTACCATAGGATGCTACTCAGGGCAGTCAAGCCAAGGAACCCTTGTCTGCTCTTTTAAGAGCAGGGGGTCTCCAACCTTGGCAACTTTAAGCTTGGAACAACTCCCAGAGGAAGAGCCAGTCAGTCTGGCGGGGAAGGGAGGCTGTGCCACTCAGGCTGTCCAACAGCTCAACTGGGCAAAAGCTTTAACGACCAAGCCCTGCTTCAGACATGGGGATTCCATGACCTGGTGGGAAAGCTGGACCAGATCCTCCTTCGAGAGGGGGGAGAAATCTAGGGCAGGGTTGACCGACTTCGGCCACTCGAAGAGCTGCGGAGTCCAACTCCCACAATCCCCCAGCCCAGCATGTTGAAGTTGGAAGTCTGCAGCTCTTCAAGTCGACAAGCTTGGACACCTATGATCCAGTGCAGGGGGGGGGGTCTCCAACCTTGGCAACTTAAGAAAGACTGGTGGAAGCGGAAATGCACCAATGAGAGGAAGAGTGGGAAACAGAAGGGAGAAGAAAGATGGGAAGAGAGGGATAGGAGAGATGGTAAGGGGGGAAGATGAGGAGGATAAGGAGGAGTGGAATGAAGAGAGAGGAGAAGGAGAAAGGAAGGGGAAGTAGAGTAGAAAAGGATAATGGAGGGAAGAAAGGAGGTAGGAGAGAGGTAGAAGAAAGAGGTGTATGGAGAGCAAAAGAGCTAATAATGGGTTTTTATCTTTTTTGGATTAATTTTCTTTAAAACTAGGATATGTTAAGTATATTGATATGGAGGTGGAAATACACCAATGAGAGGAAGAGTGGGAAGCAGAGGAGAGAAGAAAGATGGGAAGAGAGGGATAGGAGAGAAGATAAGGGGGGAAGATGAGGAGGATAAGGAGGAGTGGTAAGGGGAGAGAGGAGAAGGAGAAAGGAAGGGGAAGTAGAGTAGAAAATGATGGAGGGAAGACAGGATGTAGAAGAGTGGGAAGCAGAGGAGAGAAGAAAGATGGGAAGAGAGGGATAAGAGAGATGGTAAGGGGGGGAGATGAGGAGGATGAGTGGAATGTAGAGAGAGGAGAAGGAGAAAGGAAGGGGAAGTAGAGTAGGAAAGGATGATGGAGGGAAGAAAGGAGGTAGGAGAGAGGCAGAAGAAAGAGGGGTATGGAGAGCAGAAGAGCCAATAATGGGTTTTTATCTTTCTGGGTGTTGATGACAAGAGGAACTGACGTAATTACTACTTAATACAATAGGATACTGGCTATGTAATAGTATACATGTGATTGTATGTTATGAAAGTGGAAAATAAAAAAGTATATTTGAAAAAATAAAAGACTGGTGGACTTCAACTCCCAGAATTGCTGGCTGGGGAATTCTGGGAGTTGAAGTCCTCCAGGCTTAAAGTGGCCAAGGTTGGAGACCCCTGCTTAAGAGGGCAACCAGACTGAAGTCAAGCCAGATCCGCCAAAGTTTGCCCGTGGTGCTCCCTCGCATTCACAGCTGAGCAAAACCGTTTTCTTGCAACCCTTCGAGCCTTTGCTGCAGCAGAGTCAAACCACAGGGAAGTGCTCTGCTCCCACCACCCAGGACGAGGCGGGAAGGGAGTTCTGCCCAACTCCACCAAACACTCGCTGCAAACTATGACTCAGGAGCCTTTGCTGGGCAATCCCCCCCTGCCTTGTGCAGGACTGGAGATGGGCTGGCAACACAGGACCCACCTCCTCCTTTCTGGGCTCCCTCCAGAAACGATGGCGGTGGAGATTCTCCATCACGGTTGTCCCAAAGGTGCTTTTTCAAGAGGCAACTGGATTATTATTTTTTTCTTAAAGACGTTTCGCTTCTCATCCAAGGAGCTTCTTCAGTTCTGAGGAAGCTTCTTGGGTGAGATGAGAACTGAAGAAGCTTCTTTTTTTAAATCAATTTCATATATACATTCACAATTATATGATGTCATAACTGTTATTAATAATATGTATTTATAACAATTTCCGCCTACAGTTGACAATATACTTGAAGATTGCTTTTTTATCATCCCATAGATCCATCTTATCTTACAACAGTCCTACTTCTTCTTCCCTCCCCCCCCTCTTTCCTTCCCTCGTTTCTTCTCTCCTGCTCTCCTTCCTTCCCTCCTTCCTTCCCTCCCTCCTTCCCCCTTCCCTCCTCTCCTTCCCTCCCTCCTTCCTTCCCTCCTTTCTTCTCTCCTTCTCTGCTTCCTTTCCCCCTTCCTTTCCTCCTTCCTTCCCCCTTCCTTCTCTCCTACATTCCCTCCTTCCTTCCCTCCTTCCTTCTCTCCTTCCTTCCCTCCTTCATTCCCTCCTTTCTTCTCTCCTTCTCTCCTTCCTTCCCTCCCTCCTTCCCTTCCCTCCTTCTCTCCTTCCCTCCTTCCTTCCCTCCTTCCTTCCTTCCCTCCTTTCTTTTCTCCTTCTCTCCTTCCTTTCCTCCTTCCTTCCCCCCTTCCTTCTCTCCTACATTCCCTCCTTCCTTCCCTCCTTTCCTTTCTCCTTCTCTCCTTCCTTCCTTCCCTCCTTCCTTCCCTCCTTTCTTCTCTCCTTCTCTCCTTCCCTCCTTCCTTCCTTCCCTCTTCTTTTCTCCTTCTCTCCTTCCTTCCCCCCTTCCTTCTCTCCTACATTCCCTCCTTCCTTCCCTCCTTTCTTCTCTCCTTCTCTTCTTCCTTCCCTCCTTCCTTCCCTCCTTTCTTCCCTCCTTCTCTTCTTCCTTCCCTCCCTGAAGAAGCTTCTTAGTTGAGAAGCGAAACGCCTTCAAGGAAAAGAACCAAAAAGTTTTTCCTTGAAGAGGTTTCACTTCTCATCCAAGGAGCTTCTTCAGTTCTGAGGAAGCTTCCTGGGTGAGATGAGAACTGAAGAAGCTTCTTGGATGAGAAGCGAAACCTCTTCAAGGAAAAACCAGAAAGACCCCTTGCCTCTTGAGCACTCCAGAAACAATGCAGGGCGCAGAACTAGAAAGCAATTGGGGAGGGGGCTTCTCCAAAGAATTAGGATGCAAAATGAGAGCAGCACACCCACCCACCCACCCCGGTTTAAAAAGCGAAATCTTGTCAAATTTGGACATCGATGTGCTTCTTTTTTTTTTCTCTCTCTCTCTCTCTATATATATATATATTTTGCAAAATATTTTTATTTCCGTTTCATTCTATACAATCACATGTTTACTGTGCATAACCGGGGTATATAACATTGAGTAATAGACACAGCCCTCGCTTATATAGAAAATGCCCCCTACAATACAAACCCAATATACCACCTCGGCCCACCATACACCCTCTTTCAACCCCCTCCAACTTTCATTCTTCCTTCTCACATACCCCTCTACACCTACTTCCCCTCCCCCTCTATCTAACCCTAACCCTATCACTCCCTCTCTTAATCCATTCCCTCCCTTCCTTCTCCTCCTCCTCTCTCTCACTCTCTCCACCCTCCTTCTTCTTTCACTCAGCTCCTCCCTTCGGTATACTTCTATTACCTTCCAATATATTCGGTTTGTTCTGTTTTAACACTAACATTAAAAAGCCACAGTATACAAGTGCAATCATGTACCTTAAAGTTTAACACATATTATGTTTCCCCCCTCCCCCCCTCCCCCTAGATCCCCCCTCTCTTCCCTCCCCCCGACTTCCCAGAGCCCGTACACGGTATAACTTTTTGACAATCACCGTCTAGAATATCTCTACATTGATCTCAGCTTCTTGACACCGATGTGCTTCTTATAGTAACAACGTTCCAGCGTTCTCCCACACCGGACAGAAATTCATTGCCCGGACTTTGATGCTGGAGATACACCTTGGCTCAAAGGCCCCCAGCATGGCACCGGCTGAAGAGCCACTGCTTTCCCAATGGCGGTGGCCAAGGAAGAAGGAAGGCCCCATCAGAAGGCCAACCAGAAGCTTACCTTTTGGAGAGACAGCGGCGCGGTTGTGGGCAGCCCCAAAAGATCCCTGGACATGGCCGATTTGCCTGCCAGCACCAGCACGGCGCACTCTGGGCAAGCGCCAACGGTCAGCCGCTTGCCGTCATCCACCAGCAAGGTGCCTGGACCCCGGAAGGAGCCCAAGAAGACGGGCAGCCGCGTCACCGGCACCGCTCTTAATCCAAGGTGCCGTTTTTTCTCTTGGCGGCAGAAGAAGCAAGCGAAGGTGTCCACCTTGTACTGTCGGGACCAGGCGCTGCTGGAGTGCTGGGCCCGGCCCTGTTCATGCTGCAGCCACTGGGCCAGGAGGTCATGGTAGCACAGCACGCAGGTGGCCACGATCCCGGTGGTGTCGGCTGCCCTGGCCCGTGGAGCAGGGGGATACACGGCCAGGAAAGGGAAAAAGGGCTCCTGGTCGCCAAAGCGCCCAGCCGCAGGGTTGACGCTGACCTGGAACTCCTTGCCAGGGCCCAGCTGGGCACCGCAGATGTAGCAGCCGGAAGCCAGGCCTGTCTGGGTCACGTTCGAGGTCCTGGCCACGGCCTCGGCCTCCCCAACAGCGGCGAAGACCTGCTGGTACCTGCCCAGGAAGCTCTGGACGGAGGTGATGCACTGTTCGTTACGGCAGGCGCGATAGGTGGCCCAGAGGTCCTGCAGCACCAGGTAGCAGCGGGGACAACTGCGCACCTGGCAGTGCTGGTCCAGGCCTTTGGCCCGCGGCGGGCAGGGCAGGTGGCTGAGGAAGGGGAAGTGCATGGCTGCCTTGGAGCTGCCATTGGGAGCTTTGGCCGAGACGGCGCGCCAGTCCTGGGTGCAGTCTTCTCCGCAGAGGTAGCAGGCTTCCGGGGAGCAGGGCAGTGGGGCCCCCGGGGGCCCTTCCTCTTTGGTCAGCCCAGCCCTCCGGGACTGGGCGGCCGCTGCCGCCAGGGGCACCATGTAGAGCCGCTGCAGGATGGGCACGTCGGCGCCCTCGAAGCTGTGCCACTGCTGCATGAGGGAGGCGTGGCACGTGGGGCAGACCAGGGCGCTGCCTGCGGGGCTGAGCGGGAGGGCGCCCGGCGGAGGGCTGTGCAGCCAGAGGAAGGGGAAGAAGGGCGCCGTCGAGGCTTTCTCCTGCTTCTGCACGTGGACGCGTTGCTGCGAGGCCGGCGTCAGGGGGGAGCCGCAGACGTAGCAGGCCAGGCCGGCTCCCCTCGCCGAGGCTCCCCGGGTGGTGCTGTTGCTGCTGCCGCCGCTGCTGGGCGCCGTGCGGGGTTCCTCGTCGCTGGTGATGTTGATCTCGCTCTCCTCCGACGAGCAGCAGTCCGACGGAGGCCGGGGCCGCTCGCCCGCCGCCCCCTCGGCTCGCCTCGCTTCCGAGCCGGGCTGCGACGCCGGCGACCGTCCAAAACCATCCATGGCCGCGCTCCAAAGAGGCTCCCCGCTGGCCCGGCGACGCACCGGCCGCTGCCGCTTCCTGCGAGGCTTCGGTTCCAGTGGCAGCCCGTTCCCCGGGTGGAAAGGGATCGCCGCCGCCGCCGCCTCTTCCGGGGGCGGCCGTAGCTGGTTCCCCTGGCGGGGCCGAGGGAGCAGATGCGCACCGGGCCTCTTCCGCTCCTCGGGGCTGGCGGGGGAGCGCGGCTCGGTCTCCGACAAGGTCTCGCCGTCGGAGAGCGAGGAGAGCGAGTAGTCGTTGGCGGGGGCGGCTGCGGGCGCTCCGCGGGGGTCCTCGGGGCTGCTGCTGCTGCCGGGCCGCCGCTCGTCGTCCGTGCCCAGCGCGTAGGCGAGGTTCCACTCCTGCGGCGCCCGGCGCAGCCCTCCGCCCGCCGCCGCCGCGGGTCCCTCGCACTGGTAGGGCCGCTTGAGCCAGTACATGCGCTTCTCCAGCGGCGTCCGCGCCCGCTCGAAGGCGTCCCACTGCTCGGCCAGGAAGCAGCGGCAGACGGCGCAGACCAGGGCGCAGCCCTCGGCGCTCACCTCCCGCGCGCCGGGCGCCGGCTCCTGGTGCTGCAGGAAGGGGAAGAAGGGCTGGGGGCCGCGGGACGCCCGCACTTGCAGCCGCAGCTCCTTGCCCCGGCTGATGCCGCCGCCGCAGACGAAGCAGCAGAGCGGCGCGGCGGAGGAGGGGCCGGAGGCGGCCGGGGACGCGGGCGGGCAGCAGCGGTTCCTCGCCGCCCCCGCCGCCTCGTCCCCGGACGCCACCGCGGCCATCAGCCGCTGCTTGCGGGAGATCGGCGCCTCCTTCCGCGGAGAAGCGCTCATCTTGCCCGGGAGGAGCGGCAACGGCAGCGGCAGCGGCTGGAAGAGGCTCCCCCGGGCCGGCCGCTCATCTTGCAAGGCGCCGGGCGGCCGGAGTGAGTGGGGCGGGGAGTTGGCGGCGCTTAGCGGGCTCCCAGCTGCAGCCTCCCCGCCGCCGCTGTTGCTGCTGGTGGTGGTGATGGTGATGGGGAGGCTCCGGGACTGGCGCGGGCTGTCCTGCTGCGGCCGCTGGCCAGCTCTAGCCTTCCCTTCGCCCGGCCCGAGGAGCTCCCGCCGCCGCCTGTGCAAAGTTTGGCTGCGAACTCGGAAGCGCCATCGCGCCGGCTGGCTGGCTGCCTGCTGCCTGGCCCCCTCCCTCCCGGAGGAGGGTCTCCGCACCACCAGCCGCGCTTCCCCAGCCAGCCAAGCCCCGCGCCCGCCGGAGCCGGCTCCTCGCTCCCCCCCACCCCACGACTTTGCAGGAGGTGGGGAGGGTCGGGCCGCCCGCCAAGGCCAAGAGGGACGCCGCTGCGCCTCCTTGACGCCGAGAGGAAATTCCCCGGGGGAGGCGGGGGGCTGCCCTTGGACCCGCCGCGGAGCCCGTCCTTCTCCTCCCGAGGAGCAGCCTCGGAGGGCCGGGGAGAGAACGGGCTAACTGAGGAGGGGCTGGGACCGGGCCGCCTCGTTGCAGCCTGGAGGGGGGCAAGCAACCGGAGAAGACCATGGGCCAGAAGGAGCGGAAAACCGGGGCTGGGCGGAGATCTGACCCGGGGGCGTGGGGAAGGGGGGCTTGAAGGTCCCCACACACACACACACCTGGAAGGCATCGAGGGGCATCGCAACCCTTCCCCGCCTGGCATTTCGGCGGAGCGATCGCAAACGGCACCAGAAGCCCCAGTTGGCAGCAAAGGGAAATCCGGCCAGATAGCCAATTCGGAGTGGGGGCTGTCTCACCCCTCTTTGGTGGATGCCTCAGCTTTGCCCATCAGAGGGGGCTGCAAAGCTCCCCTTCCAAAGCCCTGACCTCAAGGACCCCCCTACCCCCGTGAAACCAATGTTACCAGAGCCTCAAAGTTGACCCAGAAGGAAAACAGCCTAAACCGAAGTTTCTAAACTTTGCTCCCCTGGGAGAAAAACCCAACTTCCCTCAAATCGGAGACACATTTTTCCTGCTCGAAAATATGCTCAGAGTCTTTGGATCTCAGTGCCCTACAGAAGCTCCTTATGTGGCTCCCAGAAATCCCAAAAACGGCAGCAGGGAACCTGGGATCTGCATTTCAACCCATCTGGGAAAAGGAGAGGAGAGGATACGATAGGACACAATAAGGACACAATAATATTTACTGCCCAAGTGTGATTGGACATGCAAAGTTAGGAGCACCTGTTTAGCCCACTCCAACCAGTGACAGCTTCCCTTGATCCTGGGTTGGAGAGAAGCATCTCCCAGGCGAGATGGGTAGGTGGGCTGCCGGAGACTTGGGCAGGCCAAACATGTGCTCTCCTGCTGTTAGGAAAGCCCCCCCCCTTTGCTCTTGTAAGTCGGAGGGGTGAGTCAAGAGGCCAACGGGAATGGCTACCAGAGCCTGGCTTTGGTTAGCCAGCTGGGGAGCAGAGATCCCCAAAGGGACACCCCCAGCCTGGCTGTGGAGCTTTCCCACACAAGCAACCCCCCACCCACAGACAGACAGAGCTCCCGGCCTCCCTAGAGGTGATCCAAATTCTGCCTCTCCCAACAGCTGCACTGCATTTTGCACTATGGGGGAAATGTCATCGCTCCCAATGTTGAAAGCGTGATGTTCCCCATAGCTTTGGCTGAGGGATCAAGCAGATTGTGTGACCTCATCTCACAAGACCAAAGTCGGTGCTCAGATCCACCAGGGATCCCCTGCTCCACAGGTGGACCCCGTCTGGACAGGGGAAAGCAGGGGGGGGGCAGCCAATGTTTGGGGGAGAAGTTAAAATGGAGGTGGGAGGGAGGGGTCTCCCAATAGCGCTAAAAAAAAATGCTTCATGTTAGAATGGATCAAAAGGCTTCCCGGTATCTCCTAAAGAGAACAAGAGGCGAGTTAAGAGAAAATGGTTAGGAAAAGAGGAAGGTAAAAAAAAGAGAGAGATATTGGTAGAAAATGAAATAAGTTGATACTGTTTATGATATATAGTTAAAATAAGATAATATTGTTGAGTGTGGATAACCGATTAAGTAAAATGCTCGTTATATTAAAATTGAACCTGATGATATCTGCTACGTAGAGAAAGTAGAAATAACAAATGGAAAATGAAATGATAAAGTTGGTATACTTTTTTTCTGGAAGGGCGAAACATGATTTTGTTTATTTGTTAAAGAAAAGTTTATTAAATTCAAGATGGAAATATGGGAAGAAAATATGGGGCCGAAATTGGAAATTATAATGTGATGTAAAATTAATTATGTATAAGAGAGAATGTTAAAAAAAAAGGGGGGGGGGAGAACCGGGACAACACTTTGTTTATAAAGAGGTTTTAAAATTTGTAATAAAAAAAACTTTATTGGGGGGAGGGGGGAAAGCTTCCAGAGCCAAGGTGGCGCAGTGGTTAAATGCAGCACTGCAGGCTACTGCTAGATCAGCAGTTCAGCGGTTCAAATCCCACCGGCTCAGGGTTGACTCAGCCTTCCATCCTTCCGAGGTGGGTAAAATGAGGACCCAGATTGTTGGGGGCAATATGCTGACTCTCTGTAAACCACTTAGAGAGGGCTGAAAGCCCTATGAAGCGGTATATAAGTCTACTGCTATTGCTATTGCTATCTCAAAGCCAGAGGAGGGCTGGATGGGAAGCCCAGCAGGGATCAAGGGCTTTTTAAGGGGGTTTATTCCATGCAAGATTTGCTAGAGATCACAATCTTGGTGGAGTTAGGCCCTACATGCTCTCTGGGCCCTTTTAGAGCTGTAGCGGAGCATGGTTTTTTAAAAAAGCTTCCCCCAGGATCTTAAATGTGCTTTGTGAGACATGTGTGAAGAAAGAATGAGAAATGCCTGGGGCACTGAATTCCAACAGCAGTGCAAAGTTGCCCAAAGACCCCTGTTTTGTAAGCTGTGCCAAGGAATCCCACCCATGTTTCTCAGATTGGCAACTGTTAAGATGCGTGGACTTCAAGTCCCAGAATCCCCCAGACCATTTCCCCATGGGCCTTGCCTCTGAGCCTTGCCATCGGTTCTGCCTTTTGGGATAACCCAAGGCAGGATCTTGACTGGCTACCAAGATGCTGCAACACATCTTTAATTCAATTTGTCCCTGCAATCGATGTACTATTAAAACGCTCCTGTTCGTCTGTTTGCAGCCGTGGTCACATGGCTGTCACTTCCAGCTTCCCCTGCCAGCTTCCCACAAAGAAGGACAGTGGGGAAGCCAGCAGGAAGTCAGAAGTTAATCCCCACTGGTTTTTTTTTGCCTGTCTCTCTGTTTAGGTAAGGAAATATGTCTGAAACAATGACCCAACCAGTCACAAATTGTCTGCTTATTATTAATATTGAAGTTAAGGCAAACTTTCAGCTCTAAACTCCGTGGAAAGTTTGCATTTCTACTGCTAATATTGTACGTGCTGGTGAAAAGCGGCTATACGTTTTCCTTCAACCAGGTCAAGGGCCATCTACCGCAGATCTAAGCCACTCCGCCACCTCCCAGATGTTTTGGACTACAGTTCCCACAATCCCCGCCGCTGGCCTTGCTGGCTGAAGCTCCTGGAAGGGACAGTCAGTCCCTGAACCCAAACCCTACCCATTGAATCCAAAACACCCCCGCCGAAGGGAAAAGTCTCACTGTTCTGGGCCTGAGCAACAGCTGGAATAACAAGCCAGCATCCGAGAAGCTGCACTTAACACAGAGATCCCGTTCGGAAGACCTGGAGCAGAGCAGCGGCCTCCAGAAAGGAAGCCGAGCGCTCCCCAAAGGGCATCTTTCCGCCGGGCAAAAAGTCACCTCGAGGTCGCTCATTAATATTTATCGAGGCGGAAAGCTGAGCTGGGAGGGAGGGAAGGGGAAAATAACAGCAAACAGGTGCTGACATTTGCAGCGAGCAAGCCAGAGAGCAGAAGGGCAATAGCAAGCACAGGTGGTGCCGCTCAGCCACGGAAAGCAGGCTGGGCTGTCCGCCCCAGGCCAAAGGGACATTCTCCCCAGGCCTGGTCAGAGGCTAATTTTACCCCAAGCAAAGCCTCAGGCTGGTCCCTCTTTTCCAGACAACAGTCTGCGCTCAAGCCAGGGCAGCTGGAGACAGCTGAGCTACAGACACAGGCTGACCGGATCCTTCCTCGCCAAAATGCGGCTTCTGAAGAATCAGAAGGAAGCCACCGTCTGTGACGGATCACGTGGGGATGGTTCCAAGTCTAATCTCTGGTTTTCCAGTCTCTTTAAAATAGCAATAGCAGTTAGACTTATATACCGCTTCATAGGGCTTTCAGCCCTCTCTAAGCGGTTTACAGAGTCAGCATATTGCCCCCAACAACAATCCGGGTCCTCATTTCACCCACCTCGGAAGGATGGAAGGCTGAGTCAACCCTGAGCCGGTGAGATTAGAACCGCTGAACTGCAGATAACAGTCAGCTGAAGTGGCCTGCAGTGCTGCATTTAACCACTGCGCCACCTCGGCTCTATCTATCTATCATCTATCTATCATCTATCTATCTATCTATCTATCTATCTATCTATCAATCATCTATCATCTAATGTATCTATCTATCTACCTACCTACCTATCTACCTACCTATTTCTATTTCTCTATCATCTATCTATCTATCTATCCATCCATCCATCCATCCATCCATCCATCCATCCATCCATCCATCCATCTATCTATCTAGCAATAGCAGTTAGACTTATATACCGCTTCATAGGGCTTTCAGCCCTCTCTAAGCGGTTTACAGAGTCAGCGTATCGCCCCCAACAACAATCCGGGTCCTCATTTTACCCACCTCGGAAGGATGGAAGGCTGAGTCAACCCTGAGCCGGTGAGATTTGAAACAGCCGAACTGCAGAACTAGCAGTCAGCTGAAGTAGCCTGCAGTGCTGCATTTAACCACTGCGCCACCTCGGCTTCCCATAACATCTGAAAACAACTTCTGTTCTCCTAGTTAATTGTTCTCCCTGTTGGGAAGTTTCCCCTTCATCCCTGGGTTAGTTTCTATCCGTTGCTTCTTGCCCTGCCTTCTGGTTCCTTGGGAAATAAGTTGAGCCCCCTTCCTCTTTGTGGCAGCCCCTCAAAATACTGGAAGGCTGCTATGATGTCACCCCCTAGTCCTCCTTTTCTCTAGACTGGCCAAACCCAATTCCTGCAGCCGTTCTAGTCCCCGTTAAGATCTGTCAGGACTGGGGTTTTGTGGGGAATGTTGCCCTGGCTCTAAGTGAGAGCATCAGTCATTCCTGCAGTGCCATTGTAAATTGGAAGGACGGCTAAGCCAATGGTTATAAGTCAAGGACTCACTGCACACCAATTGTTCAGAAAGGACCAGGCAGGAATGAAATCGTGTGGGACGCTTGCAATTTGTTGCTCAGTTGGCGCTTACCGAAAGCAAAATATATATATATATATATATAATGAATGTTAAGAAAGGAAATTAGAAATCCTTCCAGCCTTAGCGGTTTCCCCGCTGGCAGTAGCTGTAGAGCGAGAATTGTGTCCAAGAGTTTCTTTGGCACGGGCCTGAAAGAATTGGTGGAAGTTTTTACTGGGAAAAAGTTGGCCGAGGTCTCCCTTAAAGACAGCCAAGCTTTTTAACTCATGGCAGAAGAAGTCCAGAAATCTGCTCGTTGCAAAGAACATCCCCAAGATTGGGAAAGATAACCTTCAGAAACACGAGGGTGGAAAGGAACGTCCGCAGCCTTCCTCTGGGGCTTTGGGATTCCTTCATCTTGGAAACAATATTCTAGGAGGAGTGGAGAGGATGCGATAGGCAAACTTTATCGGATTAATTTTTCATTTGGCTCGCTCTCTACCAGCAGGCCTGCTAGAACCAGGACTGTGCTTTCTCCAAACTGGTCCGAGAAATGCAGAGTTGGAGCGGTGGATGGGGATTGGATGAACTGCTGGGATTGCCATGAAAAGGCCAGCCAATCAGGAGAGCCTTGAGGCTGCACGAGCTAGGAAAGGAGCAGAAAGTTGAGTGTTTCTCAACTTTCGACAACTTTAAGGTGGGTGGACTTCAGCTCCCAGAATTCCCCAGCCAGGTACGCTGACGTCCACCCATCTTAAATGAGCTTCATGAGCCGTGGTGGCCCAGTGGTTAGAATGCAGTACTGCAGGCTGCTATCTGCTGACTGCCAGCAGTTTGGCAGTTTCAATTTCACCAGGGCTCAAGGTTGACTCAGCCTTCCGCCCTTCGAGATGGGTAAAATGAGGACCCAGATTGTGGGGGGCAAGAGGCTGACTTAGGTAAACTGCTTGGAGAGGGCTGTAAAGCACTGTGAAGCGGTATATAACTATTAAGGGCTATTGCTTGGGAAGGAAGGAAGGAAGGAAGATGGCGCAGTGGTTAGAGTGCGGTATTGCAGGCTAACTCTGCCCACAGCCAGGAGTTCGATCCCAACCGGCTGAAGGTTGACTCAGCCTTCCGTCCTCCCAAGGTGGGTCAAATGAGGACCCAGATTGTGGGGGGGCAAGAGGCTGACTTAGGTAAACTGCTTAGAGAGGGCTGTAAAGCACTGTGAAGCGGTATATAACTATTAAGGGCTATTGCTATTAAAAGTGCCAAGGAGACGCACAGCCCAAGAAGGGGAAGGAAAGACATGGGATTAGATGACTGAGGTGTGGGAAACCAGGATTACAAGATGGCAGAGAGAGAGAGAAACGATGACTTCTCCAAGTTCAGGTCAGCTTTCGACGAGCTTAAGCTCAGTCAACAACCGTCTCGCTTAGTGACGGAAATTTGGGGCTCGGTTGTGGTCGTAAGCTGAGGATTATCTGTGTGTTGTGCTGATGGGCCACGGGGACTCACAGCCCCGGACTTGAGTGGGAATTGCGTGGACTCAGCGTTTCCGGAAAGCCTTGGGATAGGATTCAAGGTGGAGGGGGGGGGGTCCCCCCAGGCTTCTCCCCCTCCCCCAGTCCTGAAATTATATGTCAGCTCAGCTTTGTTCTTCCCACACTTCAGTGACATGGAAACAAACCCAGAGAGGAGTTGATTTTCAAGGGTTTTTCTCTCTCCTCTTCTTTTTTTTTGGCATGGCGTTGGCAGCCGGCCATTGGGGAGAAGGGGGAGAGGAGAACTGGGGAGGGGGGGGGAGTTTGTGTATCTCCAATGCTCCTGCTGCAAATCAGCTCTCCCAGCCGTTCCCTTCCTGCGCCGACCTGCCAGAATCTGCTGTTGTTCTTGGCAGCCACCCCAGGAAGAAGGATCACCGCCCCCCCACACACACACACAGAGCAAACACCGCCCCCCACCTCTGGAGGGGCTGGAGAAAGGCTGATGCGATGGCACCCGCCAAGATCCTTCAAGGTCGGGAGAGGGAAGCAAATGTTCAGAGAAATCTCCCTGCTCTTCGGCTCTCTTGAGGTCCAGGCCGGCCCTTCCAAGCCCCAGAGGCAGCCTACAGCCTCCCCTCCACTCCCAGCTGTAGTATGATGGCCCTGACCGCTTGGCCTGGCCCAGGAGCCCCAGATGGCAGGGGCTGTAGCCAGCCCTCAGGCGTCCTCTGCTTTCAAAGAAAGGGAACTCTCCCCAGGAAAGGATGAGGCTACCCATTTAGGATGTCACAGATTTCTCTGTAAAAATTCTGTTATCTTGGCAATATGGGCCTGTGCCCCAAATCCTGTCTACCAGAGGGAGGGAGGGAGGGAGGAAGGAAAGAAGGAGGGAGGGAGGATGGGAAGGAAGTGGGGGAAGGGAAGGAAGGAGAGGGAGGAAAGGGAAGGAGGGAGGGAAGGAAGGAAGGAGAGAGGGAAGTGGGGGGAGGGAAGGAAGGAAGTGGGGGAGGGAAGGGAGGGAGGAAGGAGGGAGGATGGGAAGGAAGTGGGAGGGGAGGAAGGAAGGAGAGGGAGAAAAGGAGGAAGGGAAGGAAGGAAGGAAGGAAGGAAGGAAGGAAGGAAGGAAGGAAGGAAGGAAGGAAGGAAGGAAGGAAGGAAGGAAGGAAAGCCACCAGTCATGCAGAATAGACAAGAGAGCATTGATACCACAAACACAGCCTGGTGCTGCTGCAAATGACAATTCCTTTTCCCAACCAGTTGATCCTCCAGGAATGCTGGACTACAACACCCATTACCCCCCAAACAGCTTCCTGGTGGGAGACCCGGACTTGAAAGCCTCTGGAAGGGCTCCCACTTGCTCCTTGGCCAGACCCGTGGGTGAGGTGCCCCTCCTCCTGGCCACTGGACAGCTCTTCAGAAGGCAACGCTGGACGCTCTCTGAGACAAAGCAAAGCAGGAAAGAGAGCCACAGGATTCCTTTTGGATCCCAAGACCAGATTATCTGGCCATCGGCCAGAGCAGCCACGCATCTCCTCCCTGGACGCTTCAAGCAGAATATTCTTAAAGAACAGAATCACAAGACATCGTGTTTCCTTTCAGGTCACGGATGAAGCGAGAGAGAGAAGAAAGAGGGTGAATTCTGCCTACAATCCCTCACCACCACCAGGGAACAAGCTGTTGTAAAAGAGCTACCGGTCACCTCCTCAACATCTTGTGGTCCTGGCCAGGCCAGCTGGCCGCTTCCTCTACAAACCCCCAAATCTGCTTTTCATCCCAGCTGAGCCCTGCCATTCCTTTGTTGCCCTGCCTTCGGATCGGCTTCCAAGGGAATAAATCCCTTTGACGGCCGGAGAAAACATTCTGATGCCTCCGTTAATTTCCCCGAGAGGTTCGTATATCAGGTTTGGCCGAGCTCCCATCTCCAGCCACCGAGAACTTCTCAAAGAAGACGTCTCTCGACCCACCATCGGAAGAAGAACAGCGAGTTTGAGTACAGAGGGCTAAAAATAGGGCTACCTCAATCAGGCATGGATCAGAGGAATAAATAACTTGGGCATATCCTGAATATCCCTCGTTTGATGCGCCGATGACATTTGGTTTTGCATTTGCTGCACAACTTCAGTAGACAAGAAGTTAATTTGGGGAGGGGGAGGAAATGTCAACACTGACATTCCATACCTATAACGCGGTGGGTGGTCTCGCTTATTGCATGGAGCTACAGCCTTTTAAGACCATGCGAATGAGCCATAACAACCTGCGGAGCACAGAAAGCCAAGTCATAATGGTTTACACACCACGCTAAGTCAAGGAAAACCCCATTCTGACTTTCTCGTCCGTCCTAGGAAAGCTCTCTCCGTACATACCGGTAGCCACAGCTGGCGATGGGGTTGACATCAGTTTTGCTACACTGCTCCATATCCTATTTTGGGGGGGGGGTGTGAAGAAGAACCTTGCAGAGAGGTTAAGCTACCATGAACCCAGCCGCAGATGTGTTCCCAGGGAGCGATCTAACCCTCTGCTTTGAGTAACTTTTCTGCTGGCCTCTTTTGGCAGTGAAACAGAAACTTTTCCCAGGATTACTCTTGGTTTCCCAGTCTAGCTACCGTGTTGAGATTTCTTTCTCCCATCCATTTCTGAACCCTTCCTGATCTTGCTTAGCTTCCTATCCCTAAAGAGTTGCTGTTCTCCTCCACGGCTACCTTTCAGAATAATTGCCACTGAATTTACCACTTTCAAACAGAGCAAGATTTGCACTGATTTATATATTGTATTTTCTGGTCCCTTTGTAACAAACTCCTGCAGACGTGTGGCTTAAGGCACAAAAATGTACACATTGTAGAATTAAATAATTAAGATGAACGCCCCAATGCAGTTTACAGACAGAATTCTAGGAAACTTCTTAGCACAGCTAAGTAGCTGGGCCTACCAAGCTATTATTATTATTATTAATCAATCAGCTGTCAAGATCTGCAACAATCAGAAAGTCATTTCATAAGAAGAAAATAAACAGTCGCATGATGTTTCTAAGTCAAACCACACAGGACAGCTTCGAATGTCCACGTAATCTATGGATTTATTTGAAATTAAAAAAAAAACAAATGGCCAATAAGGAACAAGGAATGAATACACAACTGGGCAACTGGGCATTGCAGGAGGAGAGATGGGTTTGTCTACAGCAGTGGTTCCCAAACTTGGCAACTTTAAGACTTGTGGACTTCAACTCCCAGAATTCTCCAGCCAGCTCTTCTGGCTGGAGAACTCTGGGAGTTGAAGTCCACAAGTCTTAAAGTTGCCAAGTTTGGGAACCACTGGTCTGCAGGGCCAGAAGATCAGAGGTCTGGCATCACCTTTTCCGACTAACACATTTATTCCAATCAAACTGCTCCGATTTATTTTTTGACACAGAATCGAAAACGTCTCCAAACCAGAAGCTGCGATTGACCAAGATAGGAAAGGAGAAGCAAGAGATTCTAACGGTTGTGCCACCGAGGGGAAGACAGATCTCCTGGCACCAAACAAACACACATTAAATGCTGTTTTGCAGCCCAAGTTGCCCTCATCTGGGGTGATGGGATCCATGATCAGAACAAAGAACCACCTTGGCTCATCTCCCAAGGTGGCGCAGTGGTTAAATGCAGCACTGCAGGCTACTGCTAGATCAGCAGGTCAGCGGTTCAAATCTCACCGGCTCAGGGTTGACTCAGCCTTCCATCCTTCCGAGGTGGGTAAAATGAGGACCCAGATTGTTGGGGGCAATATGCTGACTCTCTGTAAACCGCTTAGAGAGGCCTGAAAGGCCTATGAAGCGGTATATAAGTCTACTGCTATTGCTATTATTGCTATCTCCCGATTGGCCCCTCCAGACTTTTACAGCAAGCAAAAGAATAAATTGTGCTTCACCCCTCTAAGAGGACCAAGGAAGAATTGAATTGAATTGAATTGAATTTATTATATTTCTATGCCACCCTTTTCCCCAAAGGGGACTCAGGGCAGCTCACAACCCAAGTCAAGGTGGGGGGGGTACAAATAAGGAATAAAAAAGACAAACAAAACAATACCATAATTTAAAAGCACACAACAACCATACCAATTCGAGGGGGGACAAAAGCTCATTAGCCCCAGGCCTGTCGGAACAGCCAGGTTTTAAGGGCTTTGCGGAAGGCCTGGAGAGTGGTGAGGGTTCAAATCTCCACGGGGAGCTCGTTCCAAAGGGCCGGACACCCTGGGAAGCGCATAGCTGGGTGTGTTTGGCCTACAGTTGTGTTTCCTCCCCCCCCCCAACACACCCACAGTGTTCATTTCTGTTGACAGCTCTCACTACTCCCATGGAGACACAAACTTGGGTTGGAAGGAAAACCCCCCACTGCTTCTCCCCTCCTCTCCTTGCAAGGAGGACAAAGGGGGGGGGGGCAGTGGTAAAAATCAACACAAGCCCTGCCAAAAGATGGGGAGAAGCCCTGCCAACCCCCACCCACCCAAACCCTGCAAGCGCCGAGGGTGGATGCCGTAATGCAGAACAGCATCTACCCTTTGATGGTTAGTCCAACAGCTTTGCAACCCCCCCTGGGGGGGCTGAAGCAACCCCTTGGAAGAGACTGTCCCCATGACTGATGGATGCCATTCCAGGGTGCCTAAAATCTGCTTTCTGTCCCACTGCCCAGCCCCCTAAGTTAAGCCATCTGCAATCTGTCAAAAACCGGAGGACTTTAATCGAAAGCATGAAAGGGAAGAATGCGGAGCAGCAGAGCGGTGGTCGAGGGCAGACACGCTCCCTGGATTGCCCTACACACTACAAACCGGCAAAGGTTACTTTTGCCATTGGGGAAGTCCTGAAGCCTTGTCCTCCCACCCACCCACCCACCTCAAAAGCCCTCCCCCCAATTCACCCATCTCAAAAGGAAGGGCATAGATCAGGGGTGAAATCCAGCAGGTTCTGACAGGTTCCGGAGAACCGGTAGCGGAAATTTTGAGTAGTTCTGGAGAACAGGCAAATACCACCTCTGGCTGGCCCCGCCCTCGTCTATTCTCTGCCTCCTGAGTCCCAGTTGATCGGGAGGGAATGGGGATTTTGCAGTATCCTTCCCCTGTTATGCCCACCAAGCCATGCCCAAAGGAGAGAAGGGGCTGGCATGGGAGTTGAGCAAATAGGAATCCCCCCCATTGCATTTCCAAGCCCCTCCTTCCACCAAAAAACACACACATCTCCATTTCAGTAAGGTTTTCTAGGTAGAAAGGAAGAACCCAGCAGGACCAACACACACAAAAAAAACTTGGCTGATTTTCCCCCCAGGGTCATTTTGGGGTGAGCTAATTCCATCACCAAGTTAAGGGTGTTGTATAAACACAGCCTTAAAATAGCCTTTTCCTCCCTCCTCCCACACCGAGGCCGGTTTCTGCCCCATCTGCTGATGGCATTTTTGGATGTTCTTCAAAGCGAGTCAGGGTGCCTGGTCTATTTACAGCTGCATCCCTTTCCAGGAAGGACACCAGCGAGCGAGTCTTTGGCGCTGCCCACCAGCAGCAGAGGTGGGTTTAGACAGGCGGGCAACCCACCAGACCTTTCAGCGTGCCAACAGGACAGGAGGAGAATGGCAGCATTCATCTAAGCCAGAGGTGGGTATTCAGCAGGTTCTGACCAGTTCTGGAGAACTGGTAGCGGAAATTTTGACTAGTTTGGAAAACCGGCAAATACCACCTCTGGCTGGCCCCGCCCGCATCTATTCTCTGCCTCCCTCCTGAGTCCCAGCTGATTGGGAGGAAATGGGGATTTTGCAGTAACCTTCCCCTGCCACACCCAACAAGCCATGCCACGCACACAGAACCAGTAGTAAAAAAAAAATTTGAATCCCACCACTGATCTAAGCCCGAGTTTCTCAATCTTGACAACTTGAGGAGGTTGTGGGCTTCATGGCCCAGAATTCCCCCAAACTGGCATGGATTCACAACGGCTGCAACTTCCTGGGTTCATTTCACCACCATTTTGCCACCTTCCCAGCCAGATTCAGACAAGCAGAATCAGCGGGGGGGGGGGGAGCCGGTTTGCTTTAAGGACTGCATGATTCAATCAACAGCAGCAGTGATTCGCTTAACACACATGGGGAAAAGTTCGCGATCGAATGTGATTCATTTAACAATTACTTTGCAATGGAAATTCAGATCCCAGTTGTAAGTCAAGGGAAGGCTCCAGAGTAGTAGCAATAGCAATAGCAGTTAGACTTATATACCGCTTCATAGGGCTTTCAGCCCTCTCTAAGCGGTTTACAGAGTCAGCATATCACCCCCACAGTCTGGGTCCTCATTTCACCCACCTCGGAAGGATGGAAGGCTGAGTCAACCTTTGATCCGGTGAGATTTGAACCGCCGAACTGCAGTCAGCTGAAGTAGCCTGCAGTGCTGCATTTAACCACTGCGCCACTTCGGCTCTGTATTGGAAGGCTCCCAGCGAGTTCTCCTAAAGCAGGGGGTCTTCAACCTTAACAACTTTTAAGACTTGTGGACTTCGACTCCCAGAATTCCCCAGCCAGCGCTGGCTGGGGAATTCTGGGAGTTGAAGTCCGCAAGGATTAAAGTAGCGAAGGCTTGGAGACCTCTGCCCTAAAGGGGAGAAAGCAGCTGCCCACCAAGCTTCCCATCTGCCAATGTCCTTTCTCTTGCACATTTCACAAGTCGGCTGCCAGATGATTGCGCTGCTGCCTGCCTCTTTTGTGTTTCCTAACCTGTCTTGCTTTGCAAATATCTGAGCACGGGGAGCACTAAACCGCTGAGCTTTGCAGTTATTCCTCCCAGAAAGAGAGAATGAAAAGAGCCCTATGCTTTTGCTTGCTTCCTTTCCTTCCAGCTGGATTGATTTTTTTACCTTGGACACCTACACGCACGCACACCTGTTATGTGCTGAGCACTGCCGAAAGATCCGTTGAGGTTTGCGTCCTTAGGCAGAGGGGGGGAAAACAGCCATTCGCAGCAACTTCGCTTCAAGACAAATTCTCCCAGGGACAATTCTTCTGCTGGATAAAGACTTTTCCCTGGCTGTCTACCAATGTAATTAGGCCAAGATAGGGAGGGTTGTGGCTTCCAATTCTTCTTAAATTTCATACTCGAGACCCCCAAGCCCAGTGCCACTTCTGCGCCTGAAGTAACTTGGCTCAGGAGCAATTGCAACCTCGTCAGAGGTGGAAGGGACCTTGGAGGTCTTCTAGAATAGAATAGAATAGAATAGAATAGAATAGAATTTTATTATTTGTATGCCACCCTTCTCCGGGAGGACTCAGGGCAACGAACAATTCAAGGGGGAAAAGGGGAACATAAAAGACAAAATACAAATAATAAAAGTAGACAACAGTCGCACAACCATACATGTCGAGAGGGGAAGGGAACTCATCACCCCCAGGCCTGTCGGCAAAGCCAGGTTTTGACGGCTTTTCGGAAGGCGTGGAGAGAGGTGAGGGTCCGAATCCCTGCGGGGAGTTCATTCCAAAGGGCCGGAGCTGCCACAGAGAAGGCCCTCCCCCGGGTAATAGCCAGGTGGCATTGGCTGGTAGATGGCACCCGGAGGAGGCCAACCCTGTGAGATCTAATGGGTCTGTGGGAGGTAATTGGCAGCAGGCGGTCTCTCAAGTACCCAAATCCAATACCATGAGGGGCTTTATAAGTTACGACTAGCACCTTGAAACGTATCCGGAGATTGATCGGTAACCAGTGCAGCTCGTGAAGGATAGGTGTAACGTGGGTGTACCGAGGTGCACCCACAATCGCTCGCGCGGCTGTCCAACTTCCTGACTCCCTTCCAATTCTGATGGTTGTTCTAGGGCTAGTTCACCAACTTTTGGAGTAGACCATCTTCTCTATCCCTCTTCAACTCATCAGAGAAGGATGAAAGAAAACCTTGCGAGTGAAACTCCTCATCCCAGCCAGCTGGGGTCATAATGACCAACCTCCCTGAAAAAGTGTCCGAATTCCATCATCCTGGGTCGTTGGCCATGGGGCCTGGGCCTCATGGGAACTGCACGCCAACCTCTTGATGATCCTACCTCCTTGGCAGGATCTAGAACCACGGTGGCACAATGGTTAGAGTGCAGTACTGCAGGCTACTTCTGCTGATCATCAGCAGTTTGACAGATCGAATCCCACCAGGCTCAAGGTTGACTTAGCCGTCCATCCTTCCGCGGTGGGTAAAGTGAGGACCCAGATTGTTGGGGGCGAGAGGCTGACTCTGTAAACAACTTAGAGAGGGCTGTAAAGCACTGTGAAGCGGTATATAAGTCTAAGTGCTATTACACTTATAAGAGCCGAGGTGGCGCAGTGGGTAGGGTGCAGTACTGCAGGCCACTTCAGCTGACTGTTATCTGCACTTCAGCGGTTCTAATCTCACCGGCTCAAGGTTAACTCAGCCTTCCGTCCTTCCGAGGTGGGTGAAATGAGGACCCAGACTGTGGGGGCCATATGCTGACTCTGTAAACCGCACTCAGAGAGGGCTGAAAGCCCTATGAAGCGGTATATAAGTCTAACTGCTATTGCTACTATTGCAGACTAACTTTGCTCACTGCCAGGAGTTCGATCCTGACCAGCTCAAGGATGACTCAGCCTTCCATCTTTCCGAGGTCAGTAAAATGAGGACCCAAATTGTTGGGGGCAAGAGGCTGACTCTGTAAACCGCTTAGAGAGGGATGTAAAAACACTTTGAAGCAATATATACGTCTAAGTACTGTTGCTATTATCTTCCAGTGGAGATCCGCAAAAATCAGCATGGGGTACCAGTAAACTCCAGTGAAAAGACACCAATTTTCATAACTTTGATAAGGCCACTAATACAGCCCTCAGTTTCCCCAAAGCAGCCTGTCTTGATTCTCTCAAGTTGATTGCAAGACGTCTATGCAGAGAGCTATCAGGGCACACAAAAGCCTA
>NW_028261394.1:47490762-47495762 GCF_051295495.1 Thamnophis sirtalis
GCAGAATTTTCTGTGCGGGGAGGAAGATCCGGTGGTGGGAGGCTGAAGTGCTGGTGGGAGTCTCTCTGGTGCCTCCATTACTGAAAAGGGCAGTATCGATGGAGACAAATAGGTATATTGAGATCTGCCCCAAGGAGCTAAGAATTTAATTTCTGTCCTGGGACAACCACTAGGAGGGAAGGACAGCTGTGAAGCCAACAAGACTAGAGCATGATTTGAGGAATGGAGATCCAGAGGGAAAGGTGTGAGTTGCAAAGAAAATGTTGGGGCTTTAATTCACCTGCACAAGTCACAAGAAAATATAGCAATAGCACTTCGACTTACGGTAGATATTGCTTCACAGTGCTTTACAACTCTCTCTAAGCGGTTTACTACGTCCCCGACAATCTGGATGCTCAATTTTACTGGAAGGATGGAAGGCTGAGTTAACTTTGAGCTGGTAAGGATCGAACTGCTGGCAGTCAGCAGAATTAGCCTGCAATACCGCATTCTCACCACTGCGCCACCACATGGCTCTTGTACTACATGACAGAAAGTAGCTACTAAGGTCAAAAGCTCTTTCCTCTTGACCTATGGATACACCAAGTTCACTATATGGAAATTCTGCAGCTACTAAAAGCCGCTTCCCTCCATAACAAAACATCCACCTGGTAATCAATTAAATCCAGATGTCCCACAGCAGCCCTCCCACCCCAAGGCTGCCTTCATGGCTGCCATCCAGAGGGCAGCAGAAAAAGCCACATCTGGAAGAAACCATCTATGGAAGATCTACAAGCAGGAGGGAGGGATTTCATTCGCATCTACGTTTATATCAGGGATTCTCCACGGATGGACCATAGTCACCTGGTAGCCCCCCGTCTTCCTACTTTATGGCCAGTGTCCAATTTCTCATGCATTTCCCTGTTTTCACCAAGCCTCTGTCTCAAGTAGCATATTCTATATTTTTCAGAGTATAAGACACACCTTCCCCCCCCCCTAAAAGAGTGTGGAAATGTTTGTTTGTCTTATACACCAAATACAGTGATTTTTGGCCATCCTGCAATGGCAAAAAATGGGGGGATTTTTGCCTTTGCCCATCCCACGGAAGCATTCTGCAGGCTTCAGCAGGGCTGGGGGGGGGAAGGCAAAATTTCCCCCGTTTTTGTGAAAACAGCCCATTTTTCACAAAAAAATGGGGGCATTTTTGCCTCCCCCCCACCCAGCCCTGCTGAAGCCTGCAGAATACTCCTGGGTGCCAGGGGGGACAAAAACTTTTTCTTACTTAGTTGTTCGAAATCTTGGTGCGTCTTATACACTAGTGCATCTTATAGTCTGAAAAATATGGTAAGTTGAAAGAACGAATAAATAAATAAATAGTTAGTCCTTGACGTACAACTGTTTATTTCGTGACCAGTTTCAACAGCACTGAAGAAAGTTACTGATGGCCGTTTTTCACACTTACATGACCGTTGCAGCATCCCCACAGTGAAAATGTTAACGCTTGGCAACCGTCTCATATTTATGACGGTTGCAGTGCCCCCTTTTGCAAACTTCTGACAAGCAAAGTCAATGAGGGAGCCAGAAATTCACTCAACAATCGTGCAACTAACTTAATAACTGCAGAAATTCACTTAACAACTGGGGCAAGAAAGGTCGTAAAATGGGACTCACTTAACTTGCTTATCAACAGAAATTTTCAGCTCGATTGTGGTCGTAAGCCGAGGATTACCAGAAGTTGGACAGATAACGAAGATTTTTTTAAAAAAAGAAATTAGTTCCTGTTTCAGAAAAAACCCAAGCTAAAAAATAAAATAAATACGTCTTGTTCCCTTGTTCCAGAGACACCCAAGTACAAATCATGCAGAACACAATTTCCAATGCCGAGAAATACTTCGGCAGTTTCTGCACCCTGATGGCTTCTTACACCCGCAAGACTGCCAGACTTCGGGACAAGTCCGATATTTTGGTGAAAAAGCTTATCGACTACGCCAACACGGAAAATCCCGAGCTGCGGACGACGGTGAAGAATTTCGCCGAGGATCTGGCCAAAGTACAGGACTATAGGCAAGCAGAGGTGAATTGGGCGATAGAAATCCATGAAGTACTAAAATGCCTTTGAATATGAGTAGCTCAGGTTGGAAGCTATGCGCTGGGCTCCAGATTGGTTGCAAACGTTGGTTTGAGCTCCGTGCTGGGCTCCAGATTGGTTGCAAACGTTTGCGTCCCCATTCGAGGAGACGTTGCCAGTTCAAACCCAAAAGCGCATTGACAACATCTCCTTAAATGGTGACACAACGTTTGCAACCATATTGGAGCCACACTCGGAGCTGAAAACAAACAACGACCATTATGCACATCACACCCAGGAGCACAAGTCTTAGCCTCTAAAACAGGGGGTTTCCAAACTTGGGAACTCTAAGACTTGTGGACTTCAACTCCCAGAATTCCCCAGCCAGCCTGGGAGTTGAAGTCCACCAGTCTTAAAGTTCCCAAGTTTGGATCCCCTCTGCTCTAAAGGAGCATTTGTCCTCTACAAAAAAGGAAAGATTACGGACCGACATGGTTAGGATGTGAGATGGAGGGATGTTGATTTGTTTTAGGGAATAACGAAACTGATTTCTGCCTGTATGGCATTACTCAAAGGGTACACCCTGCTTCCAACAAGGAGCAGACAAATATGGGGTGGAGGATTGCAAACCTGGGGTACAAAGGTTGTTGTATATCAGGAAGATCAGTGCAGACAAGATAATTCTGCTAATCCCTGGTTTGTGATCCTACCTTCCCTTTCTAGCATTCTGGGAGTTGAAGTCCACCCGTGTTGAGCAATATGGCCCTAGGCCAAGGCTCTCCAACCTTGGCAACTTTTAAGGCTTGTGGATTTCAACTCCCAGAATTCCCCAGCGTGGCCTGGGCAGCTGAAGTCCACCTATCTTAAAAGTGGCCAGGGTTGTGCAATATAGCAATAGCAGTTAGATTTATATACCGCTTCATAGGGCTTTCAGCCCTCTCTAAGTGGTTTACAGAGTCAGCATATCGCCCCCACAATCTGGGTCCTCATTTCACCCAGATAGATAGATTAGAAGATAGATAGATAGATAGATAGATAGATAGATAGATAGATAGATAGATAGATAGACAGACAGACAGACAGACAGACAGACAGACAGACAGACAGACAGATACAGAGAGAGGGAGAGATAGATATAGAGAGAGGGAGGGAGGGAGGGAGAGATAGATATAGATAGATAGATATAGATAGATAGATAGATAGATAGATAGATAGATAGATAGATAGATAGATAGATAGCAATAGCAGTTAGACTTATATACCGCTTCATAGGGCTTTCAGCCCTCTCTAAGCGGTTTACGGAGTCAGCATATCGCCCCCAACAATCCGGGTCCTCATTTCACCCACCTCGGAAGGATGGAAGGCTGAGTCAACCCTGAGCCGGTGAGATTTGAACAGCCGAACTGCAGAACTGCAGTCAGCTGAAGTGGCTGCAGTACTGCACCCTAACCACTGCGCCACCTCGGCTCTTCATATGACTTTAGACTGTCCTGACCACAACTCCCAAAGCCCCCAGCCAATTTTTGGTGTGACACATCTGGAGCACAGCTGTTAAGCAGCAAGCTGCAGTGCAGAGGGGAGGCCCGCGAGCCGACCGCTGAGCCGTTTCCTTAGCAGGACGTTGCCCCAGGACGTGTCTGCCGCTGGCCGGCGACCTTTGAATAGCGGCCCAACGCAATTTCTCATTTAGGTGGAGCGGCTGGAACAGAAAGTCGTTGAGCCTCTCAAGGTGTACGGAGTCCTCACCAAACAAGCCAAGGTAAGAAATTCAGCTTTTTTTAATCAATCCTGCAACTTGAGCTGACAACAGCAGAACCCGGGCCCAGATAAGAGAGCTGAGCTGGATAGCAATAGCAATAGCAGTTAGACTTATATACCGCTTCATGGGGCTTTCAGCCCTCTCTAAGCGGTTTACAGAGTCAGCATATCGCCCCCAACAACAATCCGGGTCCTCATTTTACCCACCTCGGAAGGATGGAAGGCTGAGTCAACCTTGAGCCGGTGAGATTTGAACAGCCGAACTGCAGAACTGCAGTCAGCTGAAGTGGCCTGCAGTGCTGCACTGCAGTATATAAGTCTAACTGCTATTGTTATTGCTACCCTGCTTTTCTTCACCCCTTTTCTTGAATTCATGCAGCAAATTACAAATCCTGGGCTTACAAACTAGGTTTGCCCAACACGTCCATCTGCAAAGACGCCACTCGGATACATTGGGCGGCATAAAATGTTTTCACCCCTTTGGGGCCAAAACAGATTTTTCTTCCTTGCCTTCAACAGGCCGACATTAAAACATTCAGCAAAGCCAGAAAGACGGAAATAAAGCAGCTAGAGAAGCTGGAGAAAACCAGGCATAAGTCACCCTCCAATCAACATATGATTGTATCCTTGACCGAACATAATTGGGTCAAATTCTCCGTTGGCTTCTGCAAATGTATTTACTGTTATTTATTCCAGTGTTTCTCAACCTTTGAAGATGTGTGTGGACTTCAACTCCCAGGGTTCCCCAGCCAGCTATGCTGTGCTAGGCTATGGGGAATTCTGGGAGTTGAAGTCCAAACACATCGTCAAACTGCCAAGGCTGAGAAACACTGATTTATTTATTAAATGTATTTGCCAACTATCTCACTGTGGGGCTCTCTCGGCGGCTTAGAATAATGATGAAGAAAATGAAAGGGGTGGAAACAGAAGTAAAATAACCAAACCATAAAATAGACCCCCCCAAAAAAAATGGAACACAAGGAGAATAATGCAGGTAGTTCTCGACTTACAACTGTTCCATTTAGCGACCAAAGTTACAACAGCACCAAAAAAAAAGTGGCCTATTTCTGTTTTTCACACTTACGACTGATGCAGAAACCTGAAGAGCCGCTGATCAAAATCCAGATGCTTGGCAAACTAATTCATATTTATGATGGTTTCGGAGTCCCACTGTAGGACGGAGAAATCAGATTCA
>NW_028261394.1:47500762-47549075 GCF_051295495.1 Thamnophis sirtalis
TCCTTCCTTCCTTCCTTCCTTCCTTCCTTCCTTCCTTCCTTCCTTCCTTCCTTCCTTCCTTCCTTCCTTCCTTCCTTCCTTCCTTCCCTCCTCCCCAGGAGGCAGTAGGGAATCAAACCAGAATCTCTTCCTGTCTCCTTTCCCTGAGCTTCTTTCTTTCGCATCACGGTTGCCTAAAACCTTCTGTCTGCCTTCATGGTCATCCTTCTGCCATCTTCACCATCATATTCTCAGGAGCAGGAAAAACAGCCTCCTTCCATCCCTTTCTCACAGATCCTGGAATACCGATTCCAGTTTTTCAGCCACATCCCTCTTGGTTCCTTCCTCCAGAGAGGAACAGCTGGGCTCGGTCTTCAGGGACAAAACCGGTGCCCCCGTAATTCCCAAAAGACCATGCAGGGAGCATCCAGCCTTTCTGGAAACACCAGAGAAAGCTTCGGCCGTGGGCTTTGAATCTGCTCGCTCTGGGATCCGTTCCCATGTTTTGACAAAGTCTGCAGACGGCCAGATGGAGCCACACGCCCACACAATTACAGCCCCTCATTTCCTTTTCTTCAAAATGTGGTTATGCTTTCCTTTCACCAAATGTTTCCCCTCTCCGAGAGATGGAAGCAGTCAACCTGAGCATCTGGGGAGACTGTTTTGCCAGGGTCTCAATGACCCAGCTGTGCTCCAACCTTCATACTATCCTTGATCTGGATGATCTGCCCACCTTCTACTCCTTCTTCCGCCTCCCCCATCCCACAAATGTCTCCGCCTGTTGTTTCTCCACCTAAACTCAACGGGCAAACCTTCCTGTGACGGATTCTGTGACAGATTCATGGACATGGCTGCCCCCTAGTGTTGAAGTTACTGAATGGCCAAGCCCTTCTGTAACTTCTCTTTGCTTGAGAAATGTTATCCGTTTTAGTTCAGAAGAGACCAGTTCAAAAGCAGCGTTACCCCCCAAAAAAGGGGGGGGACTTAGAACAATGCTACTAGACTGTTTCTGATCTAGTCTTCCTTCCTCTCCTGAAAGAATCAGCCTTACGAGCCACCTGAAAGCGGCACCACGCTGCAAAGCAGGATGTATGATTTTGTTCTAGAGAAACCATTTATTTTAGCGATGGCCTTGGTAAGACGGACTTCATCGCAGCCAGAATTGCTACTGTGAAAAAGCTTTCGATATTCAAAACGTTCTGTTTCCTGATCAGTGTTTTGCCTTGACGATCATCTTCAGTCACAGGTAAGGGGTTTCTTTTCTTGTAGAAGACCACCAAAGACCCAGCAGTACTGTTAAAATGAAGACACGGAGGGAGATCCTTGACACAAGAGACGTTCTCCAGAATAAATCTCCACTGGACACAGTGTTCCAGAAAGGTGTATTCAGAAAGAGAAGTTCAAGTATTTCGTTTTGAAAATGCTTTTCCAATAAGGAGACATGTCAAAAGACCCCCAAATAAGGCAGGATGCTGCAATTCTTCCGTAATTAATCCCCCTTCTAGATTTGGGAATTTTTAATAATTTTCAAACAAAAGTTTTAGAAAGTTGGAGAAAGCTTGGCCAAAAGACACACTAAGTCTCAAATTCAAATTGATCCATGAAAAAGCATTTGCCTTTCTTTCAGGAGCTAAAGCAGAGTAATTTAACTTACAAAATACCCTCTGTCTTCTGCACAATTTCTCCAGAGGTTGTATGAGAGCCCAGGAAATTTATCCCATCTGATACTTTCTATCGTTGGTGTAAATTCATAAGCTAAGGAGGTTACATAGAATGACTTGACCCACTCCTAATCCAGAGTGTGCGGACGGTCATCAATACCGTCACATCACTTTGTAAAGCTATGTGTTCTGTGTGACACAGACCATCATAGAGCCGAGGTGGCACAGTGGTTAAATGCAGCACTGCAGGCTACTTCAGCTGACTGCAGTTCTGCAGTTCGGCTGTTCAAATCTCACGGGCTCAAGGTTGACTCAGCCTTCCATCCTTCCGAGGTGGGTGAAATGAGGACCCAGACTGTGGGGGCGATATGCTGACTCTGTAAACCGCTTAGAGAGGGCTGAAAGCCCTATGAAGCGGTATATAAGTCTAACTGCTATTGCTATCATGGCTTGTCCAATGGACAGCACTCAAATCAAACTGCAGTTCACGATAATTGCAATAATCCAGCTACAGAGTGAGTGGGAGAGAGCTTAGCAGGATTAAAGTGACATTTGATCCAGAACTCGCTTAAGCTTCTGTTTCAAACCAGACGTATAAAATTACTCCAGTAATACTAAGAATTGGAAATGTGTGCTGTGATCCTTTCACTCCAAAATAAAGATGGGGCAATCTCTTATCAATATTCTAAGAACGAGCCAGAATCGTCCAAAGTGATGTAGTCCTGTTGAAATCAAACGGCTTCCCTATGGGATGTGTGAGGAAGCTCCTTGTGAAGCCCTCAAAAGGCCCAGCTGTTGGATGTCCTCAGAAGGAAGATCAAGCTTTTGACCCAACACAGACAGAGACGGGTCCAAGGGTCTTGAGATCCTTCCTTGCACCAAATTAGCTACTCATATCTAGAAAGATACTAGGATCATGACGGTGAACCTATGGCTCACGTGCCAATTAGATGCGGCACACAGAGCCCTCTCTGCTGGCACATGCACCATCGCCCCAGGTCACATCTCTGTGGTGTTTCTTTCGCGAGCTTCTGTTTCCCTGCAAACTACGAAACAGAAGCTCACGAAAGAAGAAGATCTCACCTCTTGCTGGTGTTGGGATGCCCTGCCTCCCGCCGGCCAGTTCTCCTTCGGGTCTCTTCTGGCCATGCGCGCATGTCCATGCGCACACACCTTTCAGTTTGGTCATGCACACAAATTTTGGGCACTCATCTAAAAGATTTGCCATCCCTGTACTAGGAAAACATGTTCCTCTTATATCTTGTTCCGTACCATTGATGGGGAAAGAGGTGATGATGTGATGCACCTTCCCCATAAATATCTCCCTGGGTTCCAGGCAACCATCTCACCCATGTTCCACCCCTTTGTGTCCAGGTTGAGTCTCAAGCACACAAAGCTTCATTGGACGCGAGCCGGACCACTCAACAGCTTGAAGAGACCGTAGATGAATTCCAGAAGCAGAAGTTGAAAGATATCCAGGTAAATCTGTTTAGGTGCTGCTTCAAAAGCTTTTAAGACTCTTAAATCATTTGTGCCTTTGGTGGAGATTTAAGATCCGTTTCCCCCTCCCCCCCCAAATGAAAGCATGTTCAGGTGGGGATGGGTACAACCTTGTGAAAATGCACAATATAAAGAGAGCAACAGAGGGAGCAATTTTTTAAACAGACCCATCATACGTAGCTGTATTTTAAAATTGCAAATTCCATCAAGCAAACAGATCTAGAGGAATCCTATTTGCTGAAAATTATTATCATTTTTTTAAAAAAAATTCTTGATTAAGAGCGCCAACTCCAAAATTACTGTGGGCAGCTTATACAACATCAAATATTCCATTTCATTGTCTTCTGCAAAGGATTAGAATGGAACATAATATAATGCAACAAAAACACTATGATAGACCGCAGTGGGAAGTCTCGCGTAAAAACTGAGAAAAACCCATATTGCTATTATTAACCTAAACGTATTGACCTAATCATAAATACTGCAATGGTGGGTTATTACTGGATTTGACTATAGCTGGAAAAGATGAATAAAAAAATTCAATATTCAGCTTCTTTTAAACCAACGGACAGTAGTGCAGCTGCTAAAGGAAACCGGGTCTTGTCAATTGGCAAGTTTGAAATTGCAAAGGGGAACATTGAAAATAAATATACATGTCTGATGTAGCACTGGGATGCAGGGAGGGAGGGAGGGAGGGAGGGAGAGAGAATGGATGGATGGATAGATGGAAGGATGGATGGATAAACAGAGAAAGACAGAGAGACAGACCGATAGATAAACAGATAGAAAGAAAAAGAAAGAAAGAAGAAAGAAAAGAAAGAAAGAAAGAAAGAAAGAAAGGAGAGAGAGAGAGAGGATGGATGGATGGATGGATGGATGGATGGATGGATGGATGGATAAACCGAGAAAGACAGAGAGACAGACCGATAGATAAACAGATAGATAGATAGATAGATAGATAGATAGATAGATAGATAGATAGATAGATAGATAGATAGATAGATAGAGATAGAAAGAAAGAAAGAAAGAAAGAAAGAAAGAAAGAAAGAAAGAAAGAAAGAAAGAAAGAAAGAAAGAGAGGGAAGGAGATATTTTTCTGCAACTTGCTTCCTCCTTTTTGGAGGCTGTAATTCTGACTTCACAACTACAGTTGCATTAAGCTAGAACAAATGTATATTCCATTATAGAGAAGGCTTTTTGGGGTTTTCAATTTTCTCTCGCCAGACTTCAGGAGGGAAAGGTCCACTTCCCAAATGACTTATTCAGACCAGACCCAGTGAAGCTGAGAAAATATGCCAGCCGTTATTTACAAAGAAACCTGTTTGGGGAATGAAAAAATAGAACCAAGACTCACATTTTGTGGCCCTGCGGCTTCTTTGCCTTACAGAAGATCTTCTTGGATTTCGTCGGCATCGAGATGGTGTTCCACGCAAAAGCTCTGGAGGTTTATTCCCAAGCATTCCAAACCCTGGAAAATTATGATCAGAAAAAGATTTTGAGGTAACAAGCGGTGGGAGGACACAGAGACTCGGTGGGGTCCATTTGGTGGGTCTTGGTGCCATTCATTCCTGAACTTGAGAGACCGCCTACTGCCAATCACCTCCATTCGACCAATTAGATCTCACCGATTAGGCCTCCTCCAAGTTCCATCCGCCGGTCAATGTCGACTGGCAACCACGCGGAGGAGAGCCTTCTCGGTGGTAGCCCCGACCCAATGGAACGATCTCCCCGTGGAGATCCGTACCCTCACCACCCTCCAGACCTTCCACACAGCCCTTAAAAACTGGCTTTCCTGTCAGGCCTGGGCTAAAGACTGCAACCCGCCCGAATGGTATGAATGTTGTGTTTTAATTATGTATTGTCTTATATGTTAAAAGTTTGTTCCCCCCACTTTTCTTAAGTTGTAAGCTGCCCTGAGTCCCCGCAGGGAAAAGGGCGGCATATAAATAAACTTAAATACCAAAATACCAAACTTCCGCCGTCAACATTTGCCCCAAAGGGAAGCCATTCTGCTTTGCATTGTTCTTGACTGGATTATATATTTTTTAAAGGTAGTTCTCGACTTACAAACCGTTTATTTAGTGACTGCTCAAAGTTACAAAGTCACTGGAAAAAGAGTCTTACGACCCGTCTTTCACACTTAACGACCGTTGTAGCATCCCTGCAGTCACCTGATTAAAATTCAGGTGGTTGGCAACTGTCTCATACTTACGACTGTCCCACGGTCATGCGATCCCCTCTCATGACCTTCTGACACACAAAGTCGATGGGGGGAAGCCGGATTCACTTAACGACCGTGCGACTCACTTAACAACCGCAGGGATTCACTTAACGACGGTGGCAAGAAAGGTGGTAAAATGGGGCAGGTCTCACTGAACAAAGGCCTCCCTTAATGACAGAGGCTCTGGGCCCAATTGTGGTTGTAAGTCGAGGACTGGTGCATGTGACCCCCTCTCTAAGAGGGGCAAGGGGTTGTACGATGCTGATCGCCCCCCCCCACTCATTTTATCTTCAGAAGAAGTCCTTGCGTTTCTCATCCAAAGCTGCTCCGTGAAGTTAGACCATAGCCTCACGAGGGCTGGAAGGGACCTCGGAGGTCTTCTAGTCCAACCTCTTCTCGAGCAGGAGACTTTATAGTTATAGGTCGAGGCCCGTAGTCAATATAGCCAAACTATTAAGCTTTATTGGGTGTTTTTTAACCTCTTACGAACTTTTAGGTTTAGGTTTATTAGATTTATATGCCGCCCTTCTCCCAAGGACTCAGGGTGGCGTACAACATTAAAAGAAACACATGATACAAAAGTTTTGAAAAAAAATTAAATAGAATATTCCAAACAAACCCAATTAAAATTGACAATAACGTTTTTTGTTTTTAAATCGAATTAAAATTAACAATGATCAATAATTTGTTTTGTTTTGTTCAGGCCAGGCTGGCTTGCTGGAAAAGCCAACTTTTTAGGGCCCGTCGGAAGGACCCTTCCCAGACTTCAACTCCCAGAATTCCCTGGGGTGGTCCAAAAGTGGGCTTCATCCCTCCAAAGGGATGTTCTGGGCCTCCTCAAAATGTGATTCTTGCCTTGACAGGATTTCAGAGCCAAAATCCAAATTGCTTCTGGAAGGCTCCCCGACTCCAGGCTGGCCCCTGCCACCAACCCAGCCTCCAGCCTCCCGTGGTCCATAGAAGCCCAGGTGAGGAAGGGCAACCTGGGTGCCATCACCTGCCTTGGATGAGGAAGGACAACGGGGCAGGGGGGGGGAGATAAATCTCCAGGACAATAAGCACCCCCAAAGAGAGGTTGAAGAAGACTCGGGGTTTATGGAGATTCTCCGTCCTGCAAATCGTGGGTGTCCCAAAGGTGCTTTTTCCCCCCCAAATTGGGCTTTTCCACGAAGAGGTTTTGCTTCTCACCCAAGAAGCTTCTTCGGTTCCTCTTCTTCAGAGCTGAAGAAGCTCCTTGGAGCGAAACCTCTTCAAAGGAAAATCCAGAAAGCCTCTGAGCCAAGGTGGCGCAGTGGTTAGGGTGCAGTACTGCAGGCCACTTCAGCTGACTGCTATCTGCAGTTCGGCGGTTCTAATCTCACCCGCTCAAGGTTGACTCAGCCTTCCATCCTTCCGAGGTGGGTGAAATGAGGACCCGGATTGTTGTTGGGGGCAATATGCTGACTCTGTAAACTGCTTAGAGAGGGCTTAAAGCCCTATGAAGCGGTATATAAGTCTTAACTGCTACTGCTATCTATCTATCTATCTATCTATCTATCTATCTATCTATCTATCTATCTATCTATCTATCTATCTATCTATCTATCTATCTATCATCTATCATCTATCTATCTATCTATCTATCTATCTATCTATCATCTATCATCTATCTATCTATCTATCTATCTATCTATCTATCTATCTATCTATCTATCTATCTATCTATCTATCTATCTATCTGGGTGAAATGAGGACCCAGACTGTGGGGGGGGTTGATATGCTGACTCTGTAAACTGCTTAGAGGGCTGAAAGCCCTATGAAGCGGTATATAAGTCTAACTACTACTGCTATCTATCTATCTATCATCTATCTCTCTCTCTCTCTCTCTCTCTCTCTCTCTCTCTCTCTCTCTCTCTCTCTCTCTCTCTCTCTCTCTCTATCTATCTATCTATCTATCTATCTATCTGGGTGAAATGAGGACCCAGACTGTGGGGGGGCGATATGCTGACTCTGTAAACCGCTTAGAGAGGGCTGAAAGCCCTAGGAAGCGGCATATAAGTCTAACTGCTATTGCTATTGCTATTGCTATTCTTGAAAAAAAGCACCTTTGGGAGAAGGAGGCCAGGTATTATTGCCCAGGTGCAATTGCACAGGTCACAGGAGAAAAAATAAATTAGGGGGGGGAAGGAGTTCAAGCATCACCCCCAAAGGGCAAGGAGCAAGAGGCAGAGCCAGGAAACAAACCATCATCCACAGCCTTCGGTCCCGGCCAAGCAATGCAATCCCAGGAATGAAGAGAACAGCTCTTGGCAGATGTTGGCCCGTCCGCTTGGAGCCGGTTTCTGCCCAGCGCCAGCTGCTGCTCGTCAAGGCCTGATTGGCAAGGAGGAGGCCTACTAGAGCAGTGTTTCTCAACCTTGTCAACTTGAAGATGTCTGGACTTCAACTCCCAGAATTCCCCAGCCAGCGAATGCTGGCTGGGGAATTCTGGGAGTTGAAGTCCAGACATCTTCAAGTGGACAAGGTTGAGAAACACTGTAACTAGAGGCCAAGGCCTGCTCCCGAGTAGGCCCACTGTGAAAGGGCCCAATGAAAGCTTTTAAAGCCAACATTGTCCCCATCCAGATTAAAGGGTTGTGTGAAGCTAGTGAAGAAAAAATGCTTCTTTTGGGGGTGTTTAAAAACCCTTTCTGACTCAATTGGATGGGAGAAATCAGGGCTTCCCTTTCTCCCCACATGCTTCCATGGGATCCTAAGAGGAGACATCCTGAGGGGGGATTTTTATTTTTTACCTCAGGAGGCTTTTTTTCCAGATTTGGGGTGGGGGGGAATGCAGGGCTGTTTTCACAGCCGTGGAAAGTGGGGCGACCATTGGAAAGCCCCCCCCCCTTTCCCCACAACAGTGGTGGGATTCAAAAAGTTTAATATCTGGTTCTTTGCCCCAATGAGAATGGGAAAACCTATTTTGCAAGGAGGGGGGTGGGGAATGCTGTCGCTTTAAATCGGAACTGAGCATGCCTGGCTGTGGAATTCTGGGAGTTGAAGTCCACAAGTCTAAAAAAAAATGGCTGCCTCAACAGCCATAAAGCTCACTGCTCAGTGGTCATGTGACCGTGTGGGCGTGGCCAACTCAACATCACTGAGGTCGATGGGAGCTTCGCCTGAGCTGTTACAATGGTAATAAGGGTGAACCGGAGAGGCAGTTTCTGTAAGCAGGGCAATAAAGATGAGGCTAGAAACAACACCAGAATGTTTCCTTCCTGCCTTCCTTACAGGGATCAGCCCTGTAAAGTGGGGAAAAAACAAAAGGAGATTTCTTCCAACAACCGGTTCTCCGAACTGCTTAGAAAGTTAACAACCGGTTCTCCCGAATAGGTGCGAGCCGTCTGAATCCCACCACTGCCCCATAATTACGTCCCCTCCAACAACCCCCTGAACCCCAAATTCCCAGTGAGACAAACTCCTCAGGGGCGCCAAGGTGGAGGTAGAAAAACTGCCCCCTTTTTTCCCACAGCAGGAGAAGGAAATAGTAGCAATAGCAGTAGCAACAGCAGTTAGACTTATATACCGCTTCATAGGGCTTTCAGCCCTCTCTAAGCGGTTTACAGAGTCAGCATATTGCCCCCAACAACAATCCGGGTCCTCATTTTACCCACCTCGGAAGGATGGAAGGCTGAGTCAACCCTGAGCCAGTGAGATTTGAACCGCCGAACTGCAGAACTGCAGTCAGCTTGAAGTAGCCTGCAGTGCTGCATTTAACCACTGCGCCACCTCGGCTCTGCAAAATGCCTGCAAAATGGCGGGATTTTAATTCCAGACTTCAATGCAGGGTTGAGCAATTAGCAAAACCAGCTTGTGGGGGGAGGAAAACAGATTTAAGTTCGAGACCTAAGATGGGGGCTTCAAGTCAAGGAGCCAAGTACAGGTGGTCCTCGACTTACAACAGTTTCACTTAGTGACCATTCAAATTTACAACAGCCCTGAAGAAAAGCAACTCCTGACCATGCTTCACACTTTACGACCGTTGCAGCGTCCCCCGTGGTCACGTGATCAAAATTCAGGTGCTTGGCAACTGCCTCATAGTTACGACGGTTGCAACGTCCTGGGGGGGGGGCACGCGATTCCCCTTTCGTGACCTCCTTACTAGCAAAGTCAATGGGGAAGCTGGATTCCCTTAACCGTCGTGTCATTAATTTGTCAACGGCAACGATTCACTTAACGGCGGTGGGTAGAAAATGTCGTAAAACGGGGCAAAATGCACTTAACCAATGTCTCACTGAATGACGTACATTTGGGGCTGAATCGGGGTCGAGGGTTACCCGTACTGCAGGTCAGGAATTTGACCCCCCTGGAGTAATACAATAGCAGAGTCGGAAGGGACCTTGGAGGTCTTCTAGTCCAACCCCCCAGCCTAGGCAGGAAACCCTACACCGTTTCAGACAAATGGCTATCCAGCATCTTCGTAAAGACTTCCAGTATTGGAGCATTCACAACCTCTAGGTGGCAAGCTGTTCCACTGGCCAACTGTTCTCATTGTCAGAAAGTTTCTCCTCAGTTCTAAGTTGCTTCTCTCCTTGGTTAGTTTCCACCCATTGCTTCTTGTTCTGCCCTCAGGTGCCTTGGAGAATAGTTTGACTCCCTCTTCTTTGGGGCAACCCCTGAGATATTGGAAGGCTGCTATCATGTCTCCCCTGGTCCTTCTTTTCATTAAACTAGCCATGCCAGTTCCTGCAAGCGAGTGATGGAGATACCCAAAAGATCGCGTGTCCATAAGATGAGATGTTTTGGGGTGGGGAGAAATGTCTCCAGGGCTTTGGTACTGATCATTACAGCAATCGTGGCTTGTTGCCCACTTAATGTAACCATGGTTCTCTTCGTCCCCTCTCTAGGGTGTCCATAGCACGCTCCGGAACCTGACTTTTCTGGAGACTGATGGGGGATCTGAAGAGGAGCCCTCCCAAGATTTCAACACCACTAAGCACCCCCAGATCTGGCAGGTGACCAGCAGGACCCCCTGACAGATTTCTCCATTTGTGAATTTAGACTTGGTTTTTTTGGGTTCCTCGGCCAGCTTTCTTTGCCCCCCCTTTAAGGCCTCCCTGCAGCTCAGTACCCCTCCCTTTTCCGCACCCCCCAAACATGACATCGCAATAAAACTATTTGTTTTCAAGTGCATCCTTTTATTTTCGTTTGGGAAGCTTCCATGGGGGGTGTCACGCTTTCAAAAACTGGTTTTCATGCACGTAAGACAGGGGTTTGCAAGCGTGCAGGTTTCTAGTCCACCGTTAGCGCGGGGGGCCTCCAAACTTGGTGGCGTTAAGACCTCTGGACTTCAGCTCCCAGAATTCTCCAGCCAGCATAGCAGCAGTTCAGTCATAAATCTCTCCTTTTTTGTGTGTGTGTAACAGTCACGAAAGAAATGGTTATAAATCAAGGATTCTCTGTAATTTTACTGGGAATGTGCTGAGCCTACAAAGAGAGGAGACGGCCATCCAAATTTTCAAGCATTAGTTCTTTGCAGCCCCCTGGAAAAATACTGCCCCCCCACACCCCATCCTCCCCCTTTCACATGCTTAGAGTGAGAATCCTGGAAATAAGAACCATTCAGACATTTTCTTCCCTAAAAGAGGAAACTTCCTAGGCTGGGATTCCGGCTAGCAGCATCTCCTCTTCCCACTCTTAGATCAGGAACTGTTTATCCACCAAGGTCTTCTCCGCTAGATTTCGCCTCCCGAGTGTGTCACGCACCGTTTGCACCAGCTGAAACACAGACGGACCCCCTTTTGTCCTCTGCACAGCTGACCCTTCATCTTCTCCCTCTCCAAAACGGCCAGGAAAAAAGCAAATTAACACAACAAGAGTCGCCTCGCTAGACCGCTGGCTTTGTTTAACTGAGTTGCCACCATCAAGCTGGTGTTGGTTAGCTCTGGGTCAAGTGTGCGCGGCTGGCCCGAGATGCATGCCGATTGGACGCAAAGTCATCTCACAGCTTCCTCAAATTCACACATGACCTTTCGAGCCAGGTTGCCAGGTTCAATCTCACATCTTACTCATGCCTTTCACACTCCCAGGAGTTGCGTTATCACTCCCACATGGCATGGCAGGCGATCTTCCGATGAATCAAAAGCAAACTGGGGGGGGGGGCAAAACTTTATCTTCTTTTTTTATATATATATATATTTATTATTTCATTTAATAGGTTATAATATACAGTTTGGGTTGCTTTGTTTACTATCCCTTCCTCCTGTTATAACACCACCTTATTTTCCCTTTCTTTTCTCCCTCCCTTCTCTACTTTCTTCCTTCCTCCTCTCCTTTCCCTTCCTTCTTCCTGTACCTTTCTCCTACTCCTGCTCTTCCTCTTCCCCTTCCTACCCTCTTTCCTCCTCTTTCTCTCCTTTCCATCCTCCTCTCCTTACCTCTTTCTTTCCACCCTCTCTCCCTTCTCTACTTTCTTCCTTCCTCCTCTCCTTCCCCTTCCTTCTTCCCTTACCTCTCCTTTGCTCCTGCTCTTCCTCTTCCCCTTCTTACCCTCTTCTCCTTCCTCTTTTCTCCCTTCCATCCTCCTTTCCTTTCCCTTTCCTTTCTCCCTCCCTCCCTTCTCTACTTTCCTCCTTCCTCCTCTCCTTCCCCTTCCTATACCTTTCTCCTACTCCTGCTCTTCCTCTTCCCCTTTCTACCCTCTCTCCTCCTCTTTCTCTCCTTTCCATCCTCCTCTCCTTACCTCTTTCTTCTTCCCCCCCCCGTCTTCCTTTTTCATTCTCTCCTCCTCTCTCCCTTTCTTTATCTTCCTCATGCCACATCATGCCTAATTTTAAGAAAAATGGCATTTTTCTACTATTTCCTCTCTATCTAGAAGCTTTTACCTTCTGCACAACAAAGGTGACAATGGCTGAGAGCACAAAATTCTGTGCCCCGAAATCCACAGCGCAGAAGAGGAGGATTTCGAAGAGAAGGAGGAGCAGCTCGTGGCCGTAGAAGAGTGTCCGGCTGAACAACGCACCGTCATCTGAAGGAGAAAAGTCACCAGAGCTGAGCTTGGACCCTCATGTAGGATAATTCTGAGGGTCCAACCTCCCCTCCATCTACAGCCTGAATCGTGTGACCAGCCCTTAAAACTAAGATCCCCGTAGGAAAGAGCATGATGGGTACCGTTATAGAGAACCGAGAGGTCTCCCTGCTCCTGAAACTCCAAGTCCATGATCCTCTCCGAGAAAAACTTGTCCTTCACTATGTAGTCCATATCATTATACCTCTAAAGGAGGGGGGGGCAGAATGAGGAGTGGTTAGAGAAAGGAGCAATTAAAAGGGAAACGATTCTGTAGAGAGGACGGTTCCACCACAAAACTGCGGACGACAAAATCGCGGTCGACGAAAGCGCGTATGTGACATCATCACAGCGCGACGAAAAAGATCGAAAAATGTAAAAATAAAGCTAAAACCTTACCCTAACCCCCCCAAACCTAACCCTAAACCTAACCCTAAACCTAACCCTTAACCTAACCCTAAACCTAACCCTAAACCTAAACCTAACCCTTAACGTAATGAAAAAACTAACGCTAACCCTTAACCTAACGCTAAACGTAACGCTAACGCTCTAACCCTAACCCTAACCCTTAACCTAACGCTTACCTTTATGTGAATCGGCTTGCTGTAATTTAATTTTTATTTCAATTTTTCGATCTTTTTCGTCGCGTTGTGATGACGTCACATACGCGATTTCGTCGACCGCGCTTTTGTGGAACGCGCTTTTGACGGGTCACGGAGAGGACGTCTCACTCATAATAAGAGCTGCTGTATTATGCTTCATTGTACAGCCAGCCAGATGTTTAGACTGGATTTGGCAGTTTTATCCACCCACTGAGTCCTTCCCAAGGATCTGGGATTGGAAGATATGGTTGTTTGGTGGGATTAAAGGTCTCCCCCCCACCTCCCCCCGGGATGTCATGTCCCCAAGTCAAGCTGCCTTTTGCAATTGACTGGTGGTGATTTTGTCATTTTTTTTTGTCAATATTATTATTATTCTCCCTTTCTTCTTCCCCAAGGAGCCTAGAAACATTTCAAAAAGAGTTTAATTCTTCTGGAGCGAGTGGCTATGATAACTTGGACAAATTGAATTAATCTCATTAAAATGAACTCTAATACATTTTTTTAGAAAAAGAATACAGTTTTTGTGAAGAGAGAATGACAATCAAGCAAAATTCTAAGAAGTGGCTACCATGGGGAAGATCACGCAATGCCTCTCGCACCCAAAAATCCCGTTGACCACCTTTGGCTCTTTTTCCAGCTGCTCAGCTCAAGAGCCAACAAATGGTCACCCCTGGTTTAGCCAGATGTGGCTGAAGACTCACATGTTCCAAGAAGGAGACCAGGAACCAATTCAGTGCATGGTAGCCCTTCATCCTCTGCTGGTGAAGATCAGGGCGGCTATGGAGGCCTCTCTGGTGCTACAAGGGGAACATTCGGAGACTTTAAACGTTCAAACCTGCCCCCCTTGGGAGGCACCGGTGAAAAGGAGGTGAAAAATTGATTTATTTCACTCGGAATCTTCCCTCCGGCGGGAGAAATGTCAGTTCAATTTCCACCTGCCTCTGCTCGAGAACTCGTCTCCAGCAACTCTAATTGAGTTTTCAATTAGAAAATGAAGTAGAAAGTGAGAAAACGGGCTTGGCTATGCTCAGAAGAAGCTAAACCCAGACAGTTCAACCAAGGTTCACTTCTAGGAAACAAATAAAAAATAATAATACGGTTTGTGGCACCTAAGGGCTAAATAGATTTATAGGAGCATCTGTTTTCCACGGTTGGCTACCCAATGCTTCAAGAGGTCCTCTTAGGGCACAAAACCCCTGGCACAATAAATCCAATATTAAGCGTTTCTATGTTTACTTGGGAATTGCTATTTTTCTCTCTGATCACCCTGGACGAGGAAAAAAAAACATGCACAAGGTTTTTGCCATTCTTTTCATCGTTTTTCTCAGTGACCTCAAGATCTTTCCATAGCTCTAACTTTCAACAATCCCCACCATTGAAGGACGACGAATGGAGGCATTTCAGAGCTACTGAAGCGCGGAGGTGGCGCAGTGGTTAAATGCAGCACTGCAGGCCACTTCAGCTGACTGCAGTTCTGCAGTTCTACAGTTCAAATCTCACCGGCTCAAAGTTGACTCAGCCTTCCATCCCTCCGAGGTGGGTGAAATGAGGACCCGGATTGTTGTTGGGGGCAATATGCTGACTCTGTAAACCGCTTAGAGAGGGTTGAAAGCCCTATGAAGCGGTATATAAGTCTAACTGCTATTGCTAGATAGATAGATAGATAGATGATAGATAGATAGATAGATAGATAGATAGATAGATAGATAGATAGATAGATAGATAGATAGAAATAGGTAGGTAGGTAGGTAGGTAGGTAGGTAGGTAGGTAGATAGATAGATAGATAGATAGATAGATAGATAGATAGTAGATAGATAGATAGATAGATAGATAGATAGATAGATAGATAGATAGATAGATAGATAGAGCCGAGGTGGCACAGTGGTTAAATGCAGCACTGCAGGCCACTTCAGCTGACTGCAGTTCTGCAGTTCAAATCTCACCGGCTCAGGGTTGACTCAGCCTTCCATCCTTCTGAGGTGGGTAAAATGAGGACCCGGATTGTTGTTGGGGGCGATATGCTGACTCTGTAAACCGCTTAGAGAGGGCTGAAAGTCCTATGAAGCGGTATATAAGTCTAACTGCTATTGCTACTGTGCCTTTCAGTAGAAGCTTCCTTCTTACTATTTCAGGCTAGCTGCCCCCCCTCCCCACCTGCACATTAATAATCGATTGCTAATGAATGAGCGCTATTCTCCCCAGGAGTGCATCAGAAGTGCTTTTGCAACAATTCCGTTTCCTATTTAATATGAAGGATTACTTCCGACTGATATGGCATGGGGTTCGCTTCTAAGCTAACATGGAAAAGAATCCTTCAGAACCTGCACAGCCTAAAAGGATTATGGGATCACCAGCGTGAGACGTGACAAAATGTGCCACTGCATCACAATGGTTGCCTCTTGTATAACATGCATGACACCATGGACATGGGGATGCCACGATATGGCAATCCGGGGGTTTCAGTCCCCAGCTTCCCCTTGCAGATTAGGAGAAAAAAACATTCGAGTTTCAAGACAGATTTCGTGCATTCATTCACGAGGTCCGTTGAGAATTTCTCGGCCTTTTGGCTGAGAGACGAAGGGCGTGGAATTTCTGCCCCATCATCTCTGAGGACGGCAGATAAGGAAATGGGCCTTTAGGAGATGGATCGCCGAGTCCCTCCACCCTGAAGGATAGGTAAATCATTCCTAAGGATGCTTGGGGCAGCGTTTCTGAAAAAGCAATTAAGAAGAAAATATTGCAAGGTCTGCTACCTCCATTAATGAGAGGAGGATTCTGTCATAAAACCTCCGAGTCTGGTCAGTGAGAAGCACTTCGAAGGTCTGCGTTTCAGAGTTGGGCTCCAGGCCCCTCAGAGGGCAAAGATTGTCCTGGGAAGAAAACCAACAAGAAGGCAAAAACTTTCAGTGGGAAACACGCCGATTCAGTGAAGATTTCTGTGTTTACCAATTCCCTAGTTGCCCCCTTCAATTTTGCAGATTTAGTTTACGGGGCTCAAATTTTAAGTTGGAATGTTTTTGCTCAGTGAAAGAATCCAGATTAAGAACTGGCTGTGTAGCCTTCGTTTCGACACACGAGCTGAAAACAAGTTCACCATTCCTCTCGGATCTTTTGTCTTGGCTGTCCATCTGCTTTTAACACCAATTCCACCCCCCTCGCCTTAATATTTATCCCACACTGGCGGTCACTCTCACTTAAATCTGTCCTCCTGCATCTTGCGCGCCTGTAAGTGAACGAGGTGACACATAAGGAAGATTGGAGGAGGAGGAGGAAAGAGGAGAGTAGACCCAGATGTTTTCTGGAACCAACACTGTGGGCCGAGAAGAAGGCGCCACTGGAGTTGGCGTTTCAGAGAAGGAAATGACTCCTCTTGGCCAACTCTCTGCTACATCCAGATGGCTACCAAGAAGCCCCAATTCAGCTACTTTGAAAGAGCGAGATAAATTCATGGAGTGGCTGTTTGTCAAGATGGCTCTGATAGTCTGAAAAGCTGAGGTGGCGCAGTGGTTAGAGTGCAGCACTGCAGGCTACTTCAGCTGACTGCAGTTCTGCAGTTCGGCTGTTCAAATCTCACCGGCTCAGGGTTGACTCAGCCTTCCATCCTTCCGAGGTGGGTGAAATGAGGACCCGGATTGTTGTTGGGGACGATATGCTGACTCTGTAAACCGCTTAGAAAGGGCTGGAAGCCCTATGAAGCGGTATATAAGTCAAACTGCTATTGCTATAGTCAGAAGCAGCATTGAGGAGAAATCAAAGTAAGGTTGTTAATAGGTTGAGTGTTCTCCTTGCACGCTTCCATGGGGTTGGACCACAAATGAGTCCTTCTGATTGTTAGAACAAGGTTGCCCCACATTTGGGACATGGTCAACTGCTGGGTCTATTTGCAATTGGGCCCCCCACTCACATGAGTATCGGCCCCACTTGTGCGAGTAACAGTTCCCTGCCTCTCTCACAAAACCATCCTCTTTATCCTCTCCCCCACTCTGGTCAACCCACCTGGAAAGGTTGGGAAACACTTTGTTAGAAGGTTTAAAAAAAAGCGAGCAAGGAGAAGAAGACTTGTCCCCACCTGAAGGACCAAGCTGCAGGTAACCAACCTCCAGCCACATTCACCTTGAGAAGGGCCCAAGGCAATTATACAATCTTGCAAAGCCCTGTTAGAAGAAAGCGCAGCCATTAAGCCGTGTGATGAAGAACCAAAGAGCAGAGGTTCAGGGTTTACCTCCTCCTTCTTGAGATACGACAGCATGGTGTCCAAGCTCACGTCAGCATGTCCGTGGATGCTTCTCCCATGAATGTAGAACCCGTAGCACCTGTGGGTCAAGATGAAGACCGACACCTGCAGGGATTACAATGGAAGGTCCCTATTGCAGGGAAACCAGGACACTTCCAAACGCGTCTGGCTTATTTTAAGAATTAACACGTTTCCCTCCCAGGTTACCTCAAGACTGGATTACTGTAACGCACTCTACATGGGGCTGCCCCTGAAGAGTGCCCGAAGACAACAATTGGTTGAGAATGCAGCCGCACGAGCGATAGTGGGGGTGCCTAGGTACACCCACGTTACACCTATCCTCCGCGAGCTGCACTGGCTCCCCATTGGTCTCCGGATACGCTTCAAGGTGCATAGTCATTACTTTTAAAGCCCTACATGGTTTAGGATCTGGCTACCTGAGAGACCGCCTCCTGCCATTTACCTCCCAGAGACCCATAAGATCACACAGGTTGGGCCTCCTCCGGGTACCATCAGCCGGTCAGTGTCGGTTGGCGGCCCCCGGGGGAGGGCCTTCTCTGTAGCTGCTCCAGCCTTATGGAACGATCTCCCCGTAGAAATCCAGACCCTTACTACTCTTCCGGCCTTCCGTAAAGCTACTAAGACCTGGCTGTTCCGGCAGGCCTGGGGCTGTTGATTTTATCCAGCCCCACTCTAAGCTGTATGCACGTTGTGTAATTTTAATAATTGTTTCCTATTTTAATTTTTCATACATGTCCCGTTTTATCTGTGAGCCGCCCAGAGTCTCTAGGGAGTGGGTGGCATACAAATGCTAATAAACCTTAAACCTTGGCTTGGAACATCTTCTAAAAACCTGCCTAGAAAGCAATCGATTTATTTTTTTTTACATTGCTCAGAGCAAAGCCTAAAACGTGCATCAGAATCCCCCAGGTAAGCAATTTAAAGCGGACACAAATCAGCTGAAAGGGGCTTTAAAAAAATGAAAGAATTTCTTAATGAACATCCGGCCTTGTGAAAAGTGTAAATTAAGACATCATGAAGGGGAAATTAGCCTCGCTCAGCGTGGGGGGAGTGGAGCCCCCAATTATGAAGCAACTTTTTTTCAGCTAGAAGTCCCCATGCCCTCGTTATCATGGCATTATTAATAGCTGCACTACATTATCGTGGCCCGCTTTTCTTGGAAATGTAAAAGCAGGTTGCAGCATCTTTGTCTGAACGGAGATCTGACCTTAGAAGGCGGGAAAGTAGATAGCTCTAAAAGAAGGAATCCAGAATCTAGTTTCTCCCTCAGATCTCATCCAGATGTGTGCGCACTTCTGCTCTCAGGATTGTCAGCAACGGCCCCGGGAATCTAAACCCCCACATCTGGAATTGGCCAAGTTGGGAGACACACAATCTGACCTGAGGTGTTGACTTTGTGTGTATGGGTGTGACTCACGTTGCTCAAGGAACAAAGGTCAACGAACTGATGAATCTTGTCCTCCACAAAGCGTTGATATAACCCAACGGACACCAACATCTGGAACAGAACCAAGAATACTTGAGGAACTGTAAGACATGTCAACTTCCCGCAAGAACCCAGAGATCCTTCTTGCAAAAATCCCTGCTGGCTTCTTCCAATCCATTGGAACAAGTCAACGCATGTTGAGATGCCACCTAAGAATACCTTTTGCATCATGAAAATGCTTCATGAAAGGGGATCCAAGGACCAAATAGACAGAATGTAGGAAAGCAGAGACACGTTTTTTCCCCCTCAACATTTCCAACTTAAGCCATCATCTATCATCCATCCTTCATCCCAGGTGCTATTTATTTTCTTGTGAAGATACAAAAGCTTTCTTCCCAGATTTCTCAAGATAGGAAAGGCTTCAGAGCCAAGGTGGTGCAGTGGTTAGGGTGCAGTACTGCAGGCCACTTCAGCTGACTGCTATCTGCATTTAAGCGGTTCTAATCTCACCGGCTCAAGGTTGACTCAGCCTTCCATCCTTCCGAGGTGGGTGAAATGAGGACCCAGACTGTGGGGGCGATATGCTGACTCTGTAAACCGCTTAGAGAGGGCTGAAAGCCCTATGAAGCGGTATATAAGTCTAACTGCTATTGCTATTCTAAGAGGGGAGGCATCATTTTACATGCAATGGAGCACTTTTTTTCTGCAACAGGATGATTTGGAAATATTATATTATTCAACCACAAGGAGGAGAGGAGAGGAGAAGATGAAAGGGAAGGGAAGAGGAGAAGGAAGAGGGGAAGGGAGGAGACAGGAGGGAAGGAAAGAGGAGGAGAGGAGAAGATGAAAGGGAAGGGAAGAGGAGAGGAGAAGCAAGAGGGGAAGGGAGGAGACAGGAGGGAAGGAAAGAGGAGGAGAGGAGAAGATGAAAGGGAAGGGAAGAGGAGAGGGGAAGGAAGAGGGGAAGGGAGGAGACAGGAGGGAAGGAAAGAGGAGAGGAGGAGAAGATAAAAGGGAAGGGAAGAGGAGAGGAGAAGGAAGAGGGGAAGGGAGGAGACAGGAGGGAAGGAAAAAGGAGAGGAAAAGAAGATGAAAGGGAAGGGAAGAGGAGAGGAGAAGGAAGAGGGGAAGGGAGGAGACAGGAGGGAAGGAAAGAGGAGGAGAGAAGATGAAAGGGAAGGGAAAAGAAGAGAAGAAGGAAGAGGGGAAGGGAGGAGACAGGAGGGAAGGAAAGAGGAGAGGAGGAGAAGATGAAAGGGAAGGGAAGAGGAGAGGAGAAGGAAGAGGGAAAGGGAGGAGACAGGAGGGAAGGAAAGAGGAGGAGAGGAGAAGATGAAAGGGAAGGGAAGAGAGGAGAGGAGAAGGAAGAGGGGAAGGGAGGAGACAGGAGGGAAGGAAAGAGGAGGAGAGGAGAAGATGAAAGGGAAGGGAAGAGGAGAAGGAAGAGGGGAAGGGAGGAGACAGGAGGGAAGGAAAGAGGAGGAGAGGAGAAGATGAAAGGGAAGGGAAGAGAAGCCAAGAGGAGGGAAGGGAAAAGAAAAGAGAAACCTGCACAATGGCCACCACCAGCCAAACAGAAGCAGAAATCCCAAAACGAAGAATTGGGCTCCAGGGAGCTTGGTAGGTATTTGGCTCAAGCTGCAGACTGACATTCAGGTCTCTTGATGCGAGGTTTTTGAGTCCCACCACCTGTGGATGAAAAAGAAGCCAACGTTCACCCCACGTGGAGACACCACCTCTCCATCTAATGGGCCTTATGGCTCACTGGGTGACTCTGGGTAAGTATTCTCATTCTTAACCGTAACGTAGTCCACAGCTATACAATTTGGGCTGGAAAACGTTAGGGCTAGGAAAACAAAATCGGGATTTTAGGTAGCTTCCCAAGGGGATTGGACAAGGGCGTGGAGGAGAAATAGACCGATGGTTTGGTCCACCCAGGTTTTCCATGACGGGATGCAGAAGAAGGACCACCAGGACAGAGAAGTGCGAACAGGGAGCTTCTGCCATCAAGATGAGACCCCACGTTTCTCTCCCTGAGCTAACTCTCCAGACCGGGAGAGGTTTCTCAGGGCCGCGGGTAGAAATCGGCACAGTTGGCCCTCCTGTGTCTTGCACTGACCTCCAAAAGCAACAAAACAGCAAAGAGCTGAAGCGAAGGATGCACTTTCCGCTGTGTCTGGATTTCATTCCACTCATTAGCGATCAGGAAAGTCCTCCAGGCGGTCACTGAGGAGGCGGGACTTCCTGGAACGGGGGTGGGGCGGAGGAGGCCACAGGCAAGCAAAGAGACACAATGAGCTTCATTGGAGGACTCTGCACACACCTCTCAGGTGCTTTCGACCAATTGCAGAGCTTGGCGCTCTGGAGACCCCCTGGAGCTTCTGCTCTACACTCATCTGCCTCTCCAACAGCAAATAATTCAGGGCAGCTTCCAAAAAAGGGTTGGAGCAATTCATGGAAGTCTTGTGGATCCATGGCTATAGCCTTCCTGGAATGAGGCCACCTCATGGCCATCCATGGTGGGCTTCCGTAGGCAACTGGTTGGCCACTGGAAGAACAGATGACCAAGGATCCAATCCAGTAGGACACGGTTGATGTTCTCAACCTGAAGCCCACTGTTTTATCACCTGCTGGTTTCCCAGCAGCCCTTGGGATGATGTAGTAGGGTAGCTAATTTCATGAGCGATATCATAACCAACAGATACGTGATGTAACACGGTTCCACCACAAAACCGCGTTCGACTAAAGCGCGCTCGACGAAACCGCGTAGCTGACGTCATCACAGGGCGACAACAGCGCGGAGACAGAAGCACGCTGTAAACGCTAAACCTAAAATTAACCCCTAAACCTAAACCTAACCCCCTAAACCTAATCCTAAACCTAACCCTAAACCTAACCCTTAACCTAACCCTAAACCTAACCCTTACCTTAACTTGAATCGTTTTGCTTTCAAAGCGCTATTTAAAGCACCCTTCTTTCTCCGCGCTCGCTGTTGTCACCCTGTTGATGACGTCAGCGACGCGGTTTAATCGGGCGCGCTTTAGTCGAGCGCGGTTTTGTCGTGCCACGATGTAACACTGCCCTTCTTTGGGAGCGAGCCAAAGCTTTGGATTTTGGGTAGCATCCTATATTCGGGCTAAGAGACAGCGCACTGGGTCAGCCCTTCTCACCCTCATCATCTGGAGAAGCCCCGCGTGACACGAACAGCTCTTTCTGCTGGAGATTTGTTCCCAACCCAGGACACGAAAGGAGGAAGACGATATGAGGCTGGTTTTGGGCCCTGCGTACCATGAGCATGATCTAAACCAAAGGGATTGTAAATGATCACCTTTCACTGTTGGTTTTTCCTTTGGCTTCTCCCAGTCTATCAGGAAGATGGAGACCATTAGCTGGGTGATCAGAAGATGTAGGAGATCCAGGCTCTGGAACAAAAAGCATCCACAGGGAGTTTTGTCTCTGAGATATGGAGATATAAATTCTTCATCTATTCCGTTTTTCAGTGTTTCTCAACCTTGGCCACTTGAAGATGTCTGGACTTCAACTCCCAGAATTCCCCAGCCAGCATTCGCTGGCTGGGGAATTCTGGGAGTTGAAGTCCAGACATCTTCAAGTGGCCAAGGTTGAGAAACACTGCCATATTTGGTCTTTTGATCATCTAAGGCAGGACTTGCCAATCTTGGCTCCTTCAAGACCTATGGACTTCAACCCCTAGAATTCCCCAGTCTGTCTTAAGAACGTGACTTCTCCTACAGCTAGTTGCAAATCCTACACCCTGAGTATCTTCCAAAGAGGAGCAGAGCTCATGTTTAACTCAAATGCCTAGGACTAAGCCAATGGAAATTTGCACAAGGGCCTGGGGTTTTTTTTTTTTTTTAGCATTAAACCCCCTCCCCTTGGGTCGGATTATGGGCATGACGGATGAGCAACAGGTAGCAGAGGATTCTGTCCTTGAAGAGGACAATAGTCGGTTACTTTCAACTCTTGCCAAGAAAACAACACGACACAACTGCTGTGCAGCCATCAAGAATTAAGCTGGACTTGGCAGAAGTTAAGAAGGTCAAATAAAATCAATAGTGCCACAAAGAACTAAGCCGTGATGGAAAGGGTTTCTCTAGTATGAGATGCTATTTTTTTTTTCACCTTGTAAAATCGGCGGGATTTTTTTCATTTATTAATCAGTTCTCAGGCTACTGCAGTTCCAGAAAACCTGCTGCAAAATATGGCTTGGTGGAAAAGGTAAAAGAAAAATGAACTCAAGTTTTCATCTGAATAGGAAGGCTGCCTGGAGCCATCCTGAATTATAACTTTGCATGACAAAAGTCACAATGTTGTCCTCTCCAATTTTCATGTGGGGAAGTTCCATCAAGCCAGTTTTAAAATAAAGCATTCTGGGCTAGTGTTCTTCAACCATGGCGAGCTTAAGATGCGTGGACTTCAACTCCCAGAATTCCCCCAGCCAGCCATGGGAGTTGAATTCTGGGAGTTGAAGTCCACGCATTTTGCCACGGTTAAGGAACATGGCTCTAGAGCAGGGGTGTCCAAACTTGGGAACTTTAGGACTTGCGGACTTCAACTCCTAGAATTCCCTAACCAGCTTGGCTGAGGAATTCTGGGAGTTGAAGTCCAAAAGTCTTAAAAGTTCCCAAGTTTGGACACCCCTGCTCTAGAGAATGAACATTCTCCAAGACCTAATGTCCCAAACACCCCAGATGTTTCACGCAAGTGCTTTCCAACCTTTTCTTACCTTCAAAGTCAGCGCACACAACGCATAGATGATAAAGTTGGTTTCTGCTTGGCTACCAGCAGCTGGGAGCGTAATTGCCACTGTTGAAAACTGCTGGCCCTATTTTTAAAAAAAATGGCAAAACAGACAAGATCTTTTTGCTTGTGAGATTCTATATCCCTCAGCACAAGCCTTATTATTATTGTACAATTGTATCACAGCGGCCAGTTGTTTCACCGAATTTGGCATTGGTTATTAGTCGGGCCCCACCCAGGGGCCTAGGATGTCATAACATATTTTCGTAATATGCGTGCAGATCCAAGCAGTGCGGCTTTTTGCATTTGACTGATGGTGATTTTGTCAATTTTTAACTGTTTTAAGTGTAATTCCAGTGCTTTTGGAATAGCACCCAGTGTGCCAATTACCACTGGAATTACCACTGCTGGTTTGTGCCATAATCATTGAATTTCGATTTTTAAGTCCTGGTATTTTGCAATTTTTTTCATGTTCCTTCTCGGCAACCCTGCTATCACCTGGTATTGCGATGTCTATGATTGTGACCTTATTTTTCTCAACCAGTGTGATGTCTGGTGTATTATGCGCCAGTATTTTGTCCGTTTGTATACGGAAATCCCACAAGATCTTGACCATCTGATTTTCGGGGACTTTTTCAGGCTGATGTTCCCACCAGTTTGTTGCCGTTTTAATATTATAATTTTTGCACAAATTCCAATGGATCATTTGTGCTACTGAATTGTGCCGCAATTTATAATCAGTCTGCACGATTTTTTTACAGCAGATTTTTTTACATCATCATCATCATCATTATCCTCGTTGTTGGCAGAATTCTCTTCCTGTCCAAGAAGGAAGCCCCAATCTGTTTACCAACGCCATAAATGCAATATTCACTCAAAAGTAATTAAAAATAAACCAATGGAACACTGGATGGCAACACACCTGCTCACACACCGCCACAGATCCTTGCTTACCTTGAAAACGATCAGCCAGTAAACGCTAATTCCCCAAGTGACCATGAAAAAGACATTTGCCAGAGATCCAACCAAGCAAGCAAAGAATTTCAATATGGTCTGAAAATAAAAATAAAAAATTTAACGGGAATAAAAACCGGAATCCAGGGAGGGCCGGCGTGAAGAAAAAGCAATTTTCCAACACTTGGGTTTTTTTTTTTTTTTTTTTTAAATATCTGGCAAAGTCTAAGCAAAAACAACTGGTGTCCCCAGTGAAGTCCCAAATTCTGAGAGCCGGCCCATTTTCCAGACAGAGCCGAGGTGGCGCAGTGGTTAAATGCAGCACTGCAAGCTACTTCAGCTGACTGCAGTTCTGCAGTTCGGCGGTTCAAATCTCACCGGCTCAGGGTTGACTCAGCCTTCCATCCTTCCGAGGTGGGTAAAATGAGGACCCGGATTGTTGTTGGGGGCAACATGCTGACTCTGTAAACCGCTTAGAGAGGGCTGAAAGCCCTATGAAGCGGTATATAAGTCTAACTGCTATTGCTATTGCTATTTCCAGGCGTTCAAGATCAAAAGGCGATTTTCATCCTTACCGTGAAATCGATGTTCTGCAGACGAGATCTCCGGGCCCAACTGCTGGTCTCCAACAAAGCATAGAGGACAGCGAGAAACCCCAGGACCCCAAAGGAGATCTGTGCAGAGACAATGTGTGTGTGTCATTCCCAGCAGATGGATTAATTAAGCTGCTTTACACAGTTATTTTGGATCTGTAAGACCATCCCTAAAACCTCCCAAAGCATCTTTTGGGAAAAAGTGGGTTAAAAGAGTAAGTAGCTCAAATGCCCTTCTTCAAGCTAGAGGGACTTCCGAATGCAGTAGAACCTCTGGTTGCAACCATAATTTGTTCCATAACTTTGGTCGCAATTCGATTTGGTCATGAAGCGAACCTAACCAAAATTAATGCAGCGGCCACACACGAGTTGCTGTTGTTAGTAAACAAACAACAGGAGATTTAGCTCTTACAAAAAACAAACAAACCCCGATTTGGTCGTGGTCAGAAGCATTCGTGACCAGAGGTTCTACTGTATGTGGACTTCAACTCCCAGCATTCCCCAAATAACACAGCCTCACTGATCATTCTAGAAGAATGCTAGAACCTCTCTAGAAAGCCTACAGCAGTGTTTCTCAACCTTGGCAACTTGAAGATGTCCGGACTTCAACTCCCAGAATTCCCCAGCCAGCGGATGCTGGCTGGGGAATTCTGGGAGTTGATGTCCGGACATCTTCAAGTTGCCAAGGTTGAGAAACACTGGCCTACAGGGCAGGGGTGGGTCTCTCGCCCCGTTCCAACTGGTTCGGTTGGAACGGGGCTGGCGGCGTCCTCGTGCACGCATGCGTACTAGCGTCTATGCGATGCTCCAGCTGCTCCTGGAGGATCGCGCAGGCGCTGTATGCGTCCTGCGCATGCGTGGAAGCGCAGAACTTGTCAAAACCGGGTAAGGAGCGCGGGCGCGCGGGTGGGCCCTTCGCCGTTCCCGGAAGTTACTTACTTCCGGGTTCGACGACCAACCGGTTCGCAGGGACCGCCGCGAACCGGTTGAAACCCACCCCTGCTACAGGGTGAGGGAAACGTGACATGGCCGAAAGGGTTGAAAACATCTTCCTGTTGGGGCTGCTCTTCTGAAGAGATGGGCCCATCCTCTACTTAGTGAGAAGAATAAAATGCTCCTCACAGAACATGACCTACTGCAATGAAGAACCTGAAGGACCAGCAGTTTTAGCGTTACGGTGGTGTCTACTCTCTAAATCTCAACTGGCCCTAGCTTTTATTTTCTTTCCACCATTTATCTGCGCAGGGAAATCAGCCAAAAGAAAAAAAACCCTTAAATGTTCAACAGACAGTCCGAAAATCTTGCACTGGGCTTACTCACATCAGTTGCTAGTTGAGCTGATCCAGGACTTTGATTGTAGGAGACTGAAAATGACACCTGCAAAACCAAAAGCAGATATATCTACGACGAGATGTCCATAAAACTGAAGAGCAGGGAAAGCTGAAGCTGAGGGTGAAGGGAAGGGAAGAAGTCTACGCAAACCGCAGCCCGAAATGGGAGCCGTGTCCACCTCTGCTTTTGGATCTACAGAATGTAAAGTCGTTTCCCCACCCACACGGACTCACCTGGGCGATCCCTGGGGTGCGGTGTGTTGCGTATCTGACCGTCAAGGAGAATGGTGGGTCTTCTCCAGGAGCAGCGGTAGGTAGGTGGACACTGCAAAAGCCAAGAAGAAGAAGAAGGATGGTTGGTTTTGAGGGAAGGAAGGCTGGAGAAAAGCTGAAGGAGGAAGCGATTAAGTTATTATTTAAGTATTTAATAAATTTATAGGCCGCCCAATCCCGAAGGACTCCGGGCGGCTTACAGAAAATACATTTAAAAAGAATTAAAAAATTAAAAAGCAGAGAAAACAGATTAAAAACCACATCATGCACTCAATCTGGTTGGGGCTGGACCACAGTCATAAGGTCAACAGCCCCAGGCCTGCCGGAATAGCCCGGTCTTAATAGCCTTTCGGAAGGCCATGAGAGTGGGTAGGGTCCGGATCTCTGGGGGTAGTTCATTCCATAGGGTCGGAGCGGCTACAGAGAAGGCCCTCCCTCGGGGACCGGCCAGTCAACATTGTCTGGCTGACGGCACCTGGAGAAGGCCCACCCTGTGTGATCTTATCGGCCGTTGGGAGGTATACCCTAAGTTGAGCAGGACCACTTAAGTTTCCGGGCCGCTCCTGAGACAAGAGATATTTGGGATACCAGCAAAGTGACATGACCACTAGGCGGATGTCATGGACATTTCTATTCACTGCGGTGCAAATGGATAGCTGAGAGGAAATTAGAATTTCAGGGTCCTCTAACCCAGTGTTTCTCAACCTTGTCAACTTGAAGATGTCCGGACTTCAACTCCCAGAATTCCCCAGCCAGCATTCGCTGGCTGGGGAATTCTGGGTGTTGAAGTCCAGACATCTTCAAGTTGCTAAGGTTGAGAAACACTGCTCTAACCAACGACCCTGTTTCCCTGAAAATAAGCCATCCCTGAAAATATTACAACACAGCAGCACCCTGGAGGTGACCACGCTCACCCCCTCGTGCACCTCAAAAATAAGACCTCCCCAAAAATAAGGCCAAGTGCTTATTTTGGAGGTCAAAAAAAATGACCCTGTCTTATTTTCAGGGAAGCATGGTAGGCATGTGTTCTTTCTCCCTTTTTTTTCTTATTTTCGTTATTTCTCTTCACAAGAGGTGGCCTCCAACTTCTCTTTAACTACCTCTAGTAAAGAAGAGTCCACCAACCACTTCTTACTTTTAGGAAATTCTTCCCAACATCCAATCAAAATCTGCTTCCTCGTGATTTGAGTCATTGCTTCAGGTTCTGGAACAATTTGCGCTTGTCTTCTCCACGAAAGCCCTTCAAGATGCTTGAAGATGGCCATCAAGTCTCTCTACCATCTTCTCTTCTCCAGGCTAAACTTACTCAAGACCTTCAACGGGTCCTCCTCAGATATCCCTCCCATTTTGCTGATTCTTCTCTGGATATTTTCCTCTGTGACCCGACCAAAAGGGCGAACGACAAAACCGCGCCCGATTAAACCACGTCGCTAAAACCGCTACGTCATCAGCGCGCCGACAACGGCTCGGCGACAACAGCGCGGAGACAGAAGGGCACTTTACAACAGCGCGTCGACAGAAAGCCGATTTAACTTAAGGTAAGGGTTAGGTTTAGGGTTAGGTTTAGGGTTAGGTTTAGGGTTAGGTTTAGGGTTAGGTTTAGGGTTAGGTTTGGGGTTAGGTTTGGGGTTAGGTTTGGGGTTAGGTTTAGGGTTAGGTTTAGGGTTAGGTTTAGGGTTAGGTTTAGGGTTAGGTTTAGGTTTAGGTTTAGGTTTAGGTTTAGGGTTAGGTTTAGGGTTAGGTTTAGGGTTAGGTTTAGGGTTAGGTTTAGGGTTAGGTTTAGGGTTAGGGTTAGGGTTAGGTTAAGGGTTAGGTTTAGGGTTAGGTTTAGGGTTAGGTTTAGGGTTAGGTTTAGGGTTAGGTTTAGGGTTAGGTTTAGGGTTAGGTTTAGGGTTAGGTTTAGGGTTAGGTTTAGGGTTAGGTTTAGCCTTACGTTTAGGGTTAGGGTTAGCGTTACGTTTAGGGTTAGGTTTAGTTTTACAAAGCGCTTGTCGCCGCGTTGTTGTCGGCGCGATTCAGCGCTCATTCGTCGGAGCGCTTTAGAACACGCGGTTTCGTCACCGCGGTTTAGTCGGGCGCGGTTTTGTCGTTCGCCCTTTTGTCGGTGAACCGTTTCCCTCCTTCTCAGTGCCCTTTCTAAAAATGTGGTGGGCGATATTCTACCAGCCCTAGGAAACCTCCACCCTTAATCAGGGCTTGGAAAATGCTTTTTTTTTTTTAACCTGAGAAGCAATTCCTTTGCCAAGGTCACAGACGCTGGAGCATTGGACAAATTCCCTTTTCGGTCTGACAGCCCATCAACTAGAAAGAACCTCCGGAGTGCTTGATTCAACGGGGGTGCTAAACATCAAAACAAGGAGAAAGATTTTAGCAAAGGTTCTGGCATTGTTCTTTCAACACAACATACAAAAGCCGAGAGCAGAAGGACTTTGGAGAAGTTGTTTAATATCGGTAAAGTCAGAAGGGGGTCAAACTATTTTCCAGTCCAAATAAAACTGCAAAACTGAACCGGTGAACCTGCTAAGCGCATTCAGACACGGAATTGAAGGACAAATCTTGTTGCAAACGCATCTGTGCCTGCATTTCTCCAAGTGGTGAGGAAAAGGCTGGGTGTGAGAAGGGAAACTTTGCAGCCTTCATAGAAGAAGAAATGGGGAAGAAGAGATCAATGAAGGAAGCCAAGTTCCCAGAAATGGGGGAGAAGGGTTCCAGCAAATGCTTTAATAATAATGCCGATTTTAATGACAATGTGAAGAACAATGCCTTTCATCTAAACCCAGAAGACCCCAAAGAAGTGCTTTACCTCGATTGTTGGTTACTATTGCGGGATTGCTTATAGGAACGGGCCAGAGTTGGGTATTCCCCTTCTCATCTTCGAACTGCAAAAACATCTCGTAGAAGATGGGTTCTGGAGTCCTTTGCAGCAGGGCAGAAACTTCAAGAGCGCACTAAAAGCAGCAGAGACCAGGTGGATACCATGCAATTCCATTTGCTGGGCCCGTTTAAGAGATCTGTTAAGATCTCAGACTGACATATTCAGTTAATTGTTTATAAAGAAGCCCCCAGATTCACAATAGGTTGCAACCGCAGCAGAAGACCCATGGGAACCGTTGATGTCCTTCAGATCTTCTGGAATAACTAGCTGGACCCACGTCTCCGTTGGCCACCAAGTTGGAAAAGGCCCCACAAGAATAAATCGAGTGAATTTCGGTCTGAGAGGTAACCTGTCTACCCAGATCCCAATACTGCCTTCTCCCCAAACTCCAAAACAGGATCCCATCCACCACGGATCAACCCCAAAGTTTAAGCTGAAGTATAGGCATCACTTACAGACTGGTGGTAGGTGGTCCCCATGGTGAAAGCAGCATCCAGAATCTTCTGGCTGTTTGGACAGAGCTAAATGGAGCAAAGAGAAAAGGCGATGCAACCTTTTAAAAATATTTTAAATGGATTTGTGGGAGGGAGGGAGGGAGGGAGGGAGGGAGGGAGGGAGGGAGGGAGGGAGGAAGGAAGGAAGGAAGGAAGGAAGGAAGGAAGGAAGGAAGGAAATAAATAATCTTAGTCCATGTTTTCATTGGGCATTGTGAGAAGTGGACCACATTTAAAGATGAAAGTAATAACTTTACCTGCAATGTTGCTCCTTTTACATCCTGCCATTCCAGGAACTTTCCCCGGGCATCGTACTGAATGACCTTGAAGTCCATCTGTAGAAAAGAAAGACAAAATCAGTGGTCAGGCATTTTAAGAAGTTCTCCCTGACTCATCAAATTAATCCAAAGGTCCACTCCGCTTAGCTAACGTGTCTGTTTGGTCAAAACAGCCGCAGACAGACAGACAAGACAGGCTGGAGTTGAAGTCCACCCATCCCAAAGTGAGGAACGTTTGAGGGGGTTGTGGAGGAACAAAGGACACATGCACAGGTTTTTCTGGATCTGCTTCCACTTGCCTTCGAATGCTTCCCAAAAGCCACAGAAGGAAAAGGTCTGGTGGGGCCACCGTACCAAAGCTTTGGAAGGTCTGGGCTCCTGAAAAAGACAAATCCATTCCTGCTTTGAAGAAGAGGGCAGGGGCTCCTGCAGGAAACAAAGGTCCCACAAAGCCCAGGGGGCTTCCTGCAAAGACAGGGGGTCATCTAAAATCCAGAGAGACATCACAAAGCCATTGCACCAGACATACATCATGGGTGTCGCTCCGCACGGTGTTTAGGACACCAACTTCCCCCTGAGATGCCACCACTGGGGCTGGAAAGCCAGAGCTGGTGTTGCCCTCGTCACCTCAAGGCTTGACTACTGTAATGCGCTCTACATGGGGCTGCCCCTGAAAAGTGTTCGGAGACTACAACTAGTCCAGAATGCAGCCGTGCGAGCGATACTGGGTGTACCAAGGTACACCCACGTTACACCTATCCTCCGCGAGCTGCACTGGCTCCCTATCGGTCTCCGAGCGCGATTCAAGGTGCTGGTTATCACCTTTAAAGCCCTACATGGCCTAGGACCCGGATATCTGCGAGACCGTCTTCTGCCACATACCTCCCAACGGCCGATAAGATCGCACAGGATGGGCCTTTTCCGGGTCCCATCAGCCAGACAATGTCGGCTGGCAACCACCTGGGGGAGGGCCTTCTCCGTAGCCGCTCCGACCCTATGGAATGAACTACCCCCAGAGATCCGGACCCTACCCACTCTCATGGCCTTCCGAAAGGCTATTAAGACCTGGCTATTCCGGCAGGCCCCGGGCTGTTGACCTCATGACCGAGGTCCAGCCCCGATTAGACTGGGTGTATGTTGTGGCTTTTTTAATCTATGTTTCTTTGTTTTTAACTTTTCTACTTTTTAAATGTATTTGTTGTAAGCCGCCCGGAGTCCTTCGGGATTGGGCGGCCTATAAATTCATTAAATCTAATCTAATCTAATCTACTCACTTGGCCTTGGTGTAAAGATCGTAAGGCCTGGTTTGCAAAGATGAAGCTCTGAGGATGACCATGTTGGTGAGCATCTGGCAAGCCGTTGCATTGCAGGTGTTCTAAAGGGGATAAAAGAAAGCATTGGATGCAGATAACTCAGGCCTTGGACAGCAGGTACAATGGGTGGAGACTTCGGACCATGTTGATTCTTGGTAAAATTAAACCCTTCTCATATGTTACTAGCTTCCCTCTGCTGGGGACAGAGACCCACATCAAGGTTGCAACCATTAAAAAGAAAAAAGAAAACAGACAGCAAGGGGGTTGCATATTGTCACACCAAGATGCCTCCGAGGGTTTGCACACCACAACTGGAGTTGACATGCAAAAAGGAGGTTTAGAAGTCGTTCATATATTTAGGTGGCGCAGTGGTTAGGGTGCAGCACTGCAGGCCACTTCAGCTGACTGTTATCTGCAGTTCAGCGGTTCTAATCTCACCGGCTCAAGGTTGACTCAGCCTTCCATCCTTCCGAGGTGGGTGAAATGAGGACCCAGACTGTGGGGGTGATATGCTGACTCTGTAAACCGCTTAGAGAGGGCTGAAAGCCCTATGAAGCGGTATAGAAGTCTAACTGCTATTGCTACTATTGCAGACTAACTTTGCTCACTGCCAGGAGTTCGATCCTGAGCAGCTCAAGGTTGACTCAGCCTTCCATCCTTCCGAGGTGGGTGAAATGAGGACCCGGATTGTTGTGGGGGCGATATGCTGACTCTGTAAACCGCTTAGAGAGGGCGGAAAGCCCTATGAAGCGGTATATAAGTCTAACTGCTATTGCTATCTACTATCTACCTATCTATCTTCCTATCTATCTATCTATCTATCTATCTATCTATCTATCTATCTATCTATCTATCTATCTATCTATCTATCTATCTATCATCTAGGTGAAATGAGGACCCAGGCTGTGGGGGCGATATGCTGACTCTGTAAACCGCTTAGGGAGGGCTGAAAGCCCTATGAAGCGGTATATAAGTCTAACTGCTATTGCTATTGCTATTATTCCTTTTAGTTGTTCTTTCCTTGCACTTTTCTCTTCCCTTTTTTGAGCTTACGGGAAAATTATTTTTAAATTAAAAAAAAAATTAGGTCAAAGCCGTCAGATCCCTACTCGGTTGTAGCAAGGAGGTGCAGCCGAAATCCACCCACCTTACATGCTAGGAAGCTCCCGTCAAGAAACTCCGATTCCCAGAGGGTGCCAGCAGGAACGCTGCTCTGTAGATATGGGGAGGAGAAAGATCATGTTGGTTTTTTTAATGTTTCTGCCCGCATCCCCAAGAAAGAGCCCAAAAGATAAGCTCTTACACAGCCGGGGCATGGAAGACGAGGGGGATCTCCACCTGATTCTTTTGGTCCAGGCTTGCAAACACAACTCAAACCTACAAGGAGGAAAACTGAGTCAAGACAGAGCTTCTAGAAAGTACCCACTCATTGTAGAGCCCTCGGGAGTTCACTGAAAGCATTGATGGGTAAATTGGCAGCCAATTCTGCCTGTGAACAGGTAAACTTTAGCATTTCAAAGAAATTTATTATTTATTTTATTTATTTATTTATTTGTCTTGTATGCCGCCCACTCCCGGAGGACTCCGGGTGGCTCACAAAAGACAAGGGAAAGGGGGAAAACGAGACAAAGACAACATATTAAAAACAAAACCAACATTCACAATTTCTGTGGAGGTAGATGCTTCTCAGCAGGAATTCTGGGAGTTAGTCCTCATCAAGTTAGCTGAAAACACCACTGCAGAGCACCTCTGTATTCCACCAGCTGCTGGCACCAGTGCATTCTTTCAATGGATACATTCCCCCATCGTGCCTGCTTATTCTCTTATAATCCCTTTCTCTCCAATGAATGCAAATGCATTAACATTAACTCCCTTCGTGTGAATTATCCCAGCAGCCGAGTTAGCATCCCAAGTGGGGGGAAAGGAAAGCAGAGTCAGCTTCACTAGGATTACAACCACTTTGCTTAGCGACGGCACTGCCGCTCCCAATTCTCGTCGCTAAACAAGAACTACTTGCACCCTTGCAGAATATGCAGCGAAGGCCACAGGAACAGCTAAACGGCGTTTCTTGTTATTGAGTGGATGTTTTTGCATAGGGAAAGTAGCAGGGCAGGGGGGGGGGCGAGCGAGAAGAATTGAGATTGCAGCGGGACCCCGCCACAAATCAAAAGCTTCCCCCGCAAGTCTGCAATTAGCCGTGGCACATAATTTCATGCTCACTGCACGGCCCCCAAGGGCACCCTCGGGATGCACCAATGCGCTTCCTTTTCTGCAGAGTTGGCATTTCGGTAGCTGTAAACACAGCGTCTAATAACTCATTAAGGCTTCTCCTTCCTGCAGCTTCTTCGCAAAAAGGGGTGGGATTTTTCCAAGGTCCAATTCTTTCCCCCCCCCAGATAGTTCCTACATTGCAGTCTTGCTGCTGGATGTACATTTGTATTTGTATTTTATTATTTGTATGCCGCCCTTCTCCGGGAGGACTCAGGGCAGCGAACAATTCAAGGGGGAAAAAAAGGGGGAACATAAAAAACAAAATACAAATAATAAAAGTAAACAACAGTCGCACAACCATACACGAGAGGGCAGGGAACTCATCACCCCCAGGCCTGCCGGCAAAGCCAGGTTTTGACGGCTTTTCGGAAGGCCTGGAGAGAGGTGAGGGTCCGAATCCCTGCGGGGAGTTCATTCCAGAGGGCCGGAGCTGCCACAGAGAAGGCCCTCCCCCGGGTAATAGCCAGGTGGCATTGGCTGGTCGATGGCACCCGGAGGAGGCCAACCCTGTGAGATCTAATGGGTCTGTGGGAGGTAATTGGCAGCAGGCGGTCTCTCAAGTACGCAGGTCCAATACCATGAAGGGCTTTATAAGTGACGACTAGCACCTTGAAGCGTATCCGGAGACCGATCGGTAACCAGTGCAGCTCGCGGAGGATAGGTGTAACGTGGGTGTACCGAGGTGCACCCACAATCGCTCGCGCGGCTGCATTCTGGACAAGTTGAAGTCTCCGAATACTCTTCAAGGGCTGCCCCTTTCCCTGTCGCAGTTCCCACCACCACCACCCCATCTATTCCCCACTCACCCTCAGGACTTTGGATCAGCTCTGGAGCACAGGAGTCACACTGGCCAGTCTCGAGGTTGAAGAATTTGTCAGCCGCACATTTCTCAGGAAGGCTGGAGGCTGCAGACCCGTCCCTTAGACCCAGCACGGAGCCCTGCAGGGGATTAAGAAGAAGCAGGAGGAGGAGGAGGAAGAGGGAGCTTTTCAAACTCGGCATTTCGAAGCTTGCAATGGGGGTAGGAGCATTCCACTCCCCGCAGATTGATCCTCTGTGGGACAAGATCAGGAGATCTCCTGCACAAGGCTTTTGTGTCGATCCAGGTGTATCCGTAGTAACCAAACACAGGTGTGGCTTCTTAGGAGCTGAAGCAAGGTGTTTAGCTTTGACTCCCCTGCCACTTTTACCCGTGGTCATCGCCTGTGGCCAGATTCAGCCACGGAGACAAGGCATGGGGCGATCTTGGCGCAAGACTTAAGGAATCACGGTAGACAAGGGCTTTCTCTGGTTCAACACCAGTGCCACGACCACACGGAAAACACCAAGGAAGACTGGTGATTTATGAGGTTGAGAAAGGGTAGATTATGCGAAGAAGAAGGCAGCGATGTTATAACCACAGAGAAAGTGGGTGAAATCCAAAGGCCTTTATGACTACTGTAAAGATCACGAGCCATTTTTTTTTAACCTTTTCTTTTCCTGTTGTTCTTTCTCATAAGGGTGAGAACTGGTCCTAAGTCCCTTTTTTTCAGTGCCATTTGAATGACAGCCAAATGGATGGTTATAAGTCAAGGATTACTTGCATTCCATTTATTTAAAAGAGAGAGAGAGAGAATAGCACAGAAGACGGGAATATGGAATAAGCGTAACCTGGGTATGGGGGAAAAAAGAGCGAAGATGTAGTTTCATTTATTTATTGAAGCTTTATTTTATTTTCCCCTGATTCTGTCGCAATGAGAACTTGAAATGTTTTCAGTACATAAGTTAAAAACAACAATATTTCACGTAGGACATGAAGTCGCACTCTTGATACAGGGCACTCACAAGTGCACCCAATGTACATCAGAACATTATATATATATATATATAATTATATATTACACAACCAAACACAGCAGTTTTAAAACTTCAGCGAAACTCACAAGATGGAAATGCTTACAATCGTACGATATGCAGTTCTGTTTTTTGCTTTTGCTTTTTAAAAGGGTAAACAAGAGAAGGATGGTCTCAAAATGACATATTCAGCAACACCCTCCCGCACACAAAAAACCTAGGATCTGTTGCAGACCCGAAAAGTCGCTTAAACTCTTCATTGCAATGACAATGCCCCCCTCCAACAGGCCTTTAAAGCCGACCTCAGAAATGCAAGCACACATCTGGATTTATGTCTTGGCATTCCACTAATCGTAGACTCTTCGCTCACATTCGGTTCAGTGCTTCTCTCCAGCCACCCCCCCCCCCTTAAACAGAAAAAAAAACCCTTCAAGATTTAACCGTGGAACAGAGAGGAAAAAACAAATTCACATGAGCACAATTGACGAGAGACCCAAAAGGATGAAGGTATAAAAGGAGATGGGACGATATGCATCAGAGGAACGGGACTCCTGCAGCCTTCATGGAATAAAGCCCTGGATTGCTGTGGCTTGCAGGAACCCAAGAGAAATCCACACAAAGCCGTCTTCAGATCCGTGCTTTCAATCATCCAGAAGTGGTAGCTGAGTTTTAATGCCAGTTTGCCCCACCGTGAAACCCTTTTGCAATCAACCCGTTGTTGGTGCATCCCTCGATGCGTTGTTTCCGCCGTGTGTTATAAGCTGATGCCTGCTGGGAGAAGTAGATGCCTTGCCCAAACTAGAAGAAAAGCCGAGCTAGAAGAATTTAGCAGAGGCCTCTCTCCAGATGTGGTGGTTTGGGCTTTTCCTGCAGGAATAGGAACAGCGAAAAGCCAAGCGGGAGGAATACTGATGTGCTGAGCCTCCTCCAGATGCTTATCTGGGCTCCAACTCTTAACAGAAGCTGCTACTGGCAAGGAACAGGCTGCTGAAGACCGCAAGCTGCTTGTTTTGGAAACCACCAGGAAAGGATCTGGTTAACAAGTGGAAATAATAAGGGGAGCGTCCAAAAATTCTATCAGTAGAAGAAGTCACCCCCACTCCCAGGGCAGAGTCAACAGAGACAACTAACATCTAAGCCAGTGTTTCTCAACCTTGGCAACTTGAAGATGTCTGGACTTCAACTCCCAGAATTCCCCAGCTGGCTGGGGAATTCTGGGAGTTGAAGTCCAGACATCTTCAAGTTGCCAAGGTTGAGAAACACTGATAAGCAAGGATTCCTTCCTTGAACGCTCAAAGAGGAAGCATGTCAAAAACCTATTCTCTTGGCGCCCTCTCCTGGTGGACAAGGGATCTGCAAGGGTCCAACTTTCGCGGGTTATTCCAAGATTTAAGGTGAAGACTCACTGTCATTCCTAAATAACAGGCACATGTACAGAGAGGGAGGGAGGGAGGGAGGGAGAGAGAGGGAGGGAGGGAGGGAGGGGAAGAGGAGAGGGGGGGGAAGGGAGAAAGGGAGAGAAATGGATTTTCTTGTGGATTCTGTAAACCAACCAACCGCTAGCAGCGATGTCTTCTTTTCCCAAAGAATGAGAAATCGGCATCCATCCAGCCACGCAACACGAATGGAGAACACTTCCCTACACACCCAAACATCAACCGGCCCTTAGAAACACGCTTGCACACCAGACACGAGAACACAGGTTGATCATCGAAGGCCTGAGAAGCAGAACGGAAGAGTCTTCTCCCAACGGGAGGGGGTGTTGAAGAATATTTTGGTTGCCCTCCCCCCCCCCCCCAAAGGTGGCTTGTGGCTGCCCTGTAAGCCTTCACCTTTGTGAATGGTGGGACCTCACAGACAACCCTCCACCTGCTTCATGTGGCCCAACCAGGCGAAGCCTCTGTGAGGTTGACAAACCAGACAGATGGGATCAGTCGATCTGGGTCAACCAGTTGACCAACTACATCAACCAATGTTGGGGTTGGTTCTTGTTTACACCTCCTGAGTTAGATCAGCTTCCTGGTTCCATCGGAACATATTGCATTGAAAGGACACAGGAGGCCCCAGAACTGCTCCAGGCAATCAGGAATCTGGGCCTGGTTGGCTGGCTTACACAGCATCTTAAGGGTTCAAAAACTACAAAGGTCAGCCCCTCCCTGCCTTTAAATACCTTTCTCTGCCCAACAGGACGAATTGAAGTAGCCTTCTGCATCTACAAAGACCTTCCTCCAGAATGACCGGCTCTGTAGAAAAGCTAAAAGCCCTTTATCTGCCTGTCCGTTCCATCACAATAGCAATAGCAGTTAGACTTATATACCGCTTCATAGGGCTTTCAGCCCTCTCTAAGCGGTTTACAGAGTCAGCATATCGCCCCCAACAACAATCCGGGTCCTCATTTCACCCACCTCGGAAGGATGGAAGGCTGAGTCAACCTTGAGCCGGTGAGATTTGAACAGCCGAACTGCAGAACTGCAGTCAGCTGAAGTGGCCTGCAGTGCTGCATTTAACCACTGCGCCACCTTGGCTCGGTGCACAACTCCTGCACAAGTCCCATTTTACATTTCATGGCTGTTGGGGGAAAAAAATACTCTGGCTCCTTCAAATCGTCTGCAATGATGCGTGGAGGGTTTTTTTGTTTTTGTTTTTGCCGTCCTTCTCAAAAGGCCCAGCTGTCCTGGCCCCAATGATTCTCCCTGCCTTGCGTGGAGGGATCTCCCCAGACAGGGGCCAAAGCCAGGGTCTTTCATGCCCGAAGTCGGAGGAAGTGGTGTCCTTGAGGCTGCGGAAGGAGACAGGCGTCCTGGGATGGAGAAATCTACGCCTACGGGCTGCTTAGCACAGCACGACACGGTTGAACAGCAATCATGCAGGATTATTGCAGAGTCTGTAGGGGGGGGTCTGTGGATTTAAAAGCCCATCTGAAGTCTCAGGACGGCCCAGGAGACGCGTCTCACAGCTTTTCGCCTCCGCCGGCCTCTCCTCTCCGTCTGGCAGGCTGTGGAAACTATTCAGCAGCCATTTGATCAATGTGGTCGCTCAGAAGCTTGTACTGCTCTGAAAAGAGAATCAAAGGAGAACCAGCTGAGAGATCTTCAGAAACAAGGTCAACGGGTCGGGTCAAGCCGGCGGTGGGGAGAAGAGCTTGGAGCTCCAGTTCAGCAGGAACTCTTCCAGCCTACAGAATGGAAATCCCTAGGCATTCCTCTCCCGCAACCTAGTAACCCCTACTGTGCTAGGCCGGGGGTATGTGGGTGTCAAACTTGATTTCATTGAGGGCCGCATCCAGAAGTTTGATAGTTTAGTTTATGATAGTTTTATTAGTATTTGTAGGCCACCCTTTTCCCTGAGGGGACTCAGGGCGGCTCACACAAAACCGGGAAGGGGGAATACAGACATTAAGATAGAAAGTGGGTTCCTATCGGTTCGCACCAGTTCGGTAGAACCGGTTCGTCAAATCTACCGAACCGGTTAGAAGAGGTTCCACCAGTGGACCCGGAAAGCAGGCCACACCTACAGAAGAGGTTCCAAAAATTTTTGAAACCCACCACTCACACACACACACACACACACACACACACACACACACACACACACACAGAAAGAGAAAGAAGAAAGAAAAAAAGAAAAAAAGAAAGAAAAAGTGAGAGAGATGAAAGAAAAAAAAAGGAAAAAGGGACAGAGAGACAAAAGGAAGGAAAGAGAGAGAGAGAGAGAACACATGGCTGGCCACTCCCATCAGGTCACATGGCCAGCAAGCCACTCCCACAAAGGAGGCCACACCCACAGAGTAGGTTTGAAAAATTTTTGAAACCTACCACTGACACACACACACACACTCACACAGAGAAAGAGAAAGAAAAGGAGAAAGAAAGAAATAAAAAAAAGAAAAAAAGAAAGAAAAAGTGAGAGAGATGAAAGAAAAAAAGGAAAAAGGGACAGAGAGACAAAAGGAAGGAGAGAGAGAGAGAGAGAGAGAGAGAGAGAGAGAGAGAGAGAACACATGGCTGGCCACTCCCACCAGGTCACATGGCCGGCAAGCCACTCCCACAAAGGAGGCCACACCCACAGAGGAGGTTTGAAATTTTTTTGAAATTGGCCGCATCAGAGTTGTGCTTGACCTTGCGTGGGGGGGGGGGCAAGATGGGTGTGGCCAGGGTGGTGGACATGGCCAGCATGACGTCACTCATGTCGGGCAGGCACCTGTAGTGGCCCGAGTCCTCTGCCAACAAAAATGGGCTCTCGCCCTCCGTTTTGGGCTGGGACGGCCTCCTGCAGCCCTCTGCCACCGGAAGTGGAGCTCGGGAGGGCTGCGAGCGGCACTCCCAAGCCCTGTTTTTGCTGACAGAAGCACGGTGGGCCAATCTTTTGCTATTTCCAGGGCAGCCCACGGGGCCAGATCTAAGCACCCATGGGCCAAATCCGGCCCGCGGGCCTGGAGTTTTGACACCCCTGCGCTAGAGCAAAGGTGCGCGTCCAACCTCGTCAGCGTTAAGACTTGTGGACTAATTGCTATGCCAGCTGGGGAATCCTGGCAGTTGAAGTCTTAAAAGCCTTAAAAGTTGACGCGGTTGGGCAATCCTGCACTGGGCCAAGACGGTTCCACCACATCTGTCACCAGCATTGCAAGAACAGCAAATTCCCCATTATTCAATCGGCAGCCTGGGCTACTTCTGCATACGGTTTATGTCAAAAACCATCCTTCCTGAATTGATGTCCTCCAGATGTCTGGGGATCAGCTTCAGCCATGTGGAGGATGGGGGGGGGCACACATCTGGGGGGAAGGGGGGCAGCAGGCAGCCTAAGGCGAAGCCAAAAGGCTAAGATAGGAGCATCTGAATCCCCCAAACAGCTTTTTCCGTGGCAACCTGAGGATGTGTGGACTTCAACTCCCACGTTGGTTGAGGAATTCCTGGAACGGGAGTCCACTGGAAGCTGCCACTTAAGTGTCAGAGGAGCCATCAAGAGAGCAGGAATTCTCCACCTCGGGAGACTGAAGGGGTGTGCGCTTCAACTCCCAGTGAGGCTGGTTGGGGAATTCTGGGATTTGAAGTCTACACATCTGAAAGGTGTTTAGTTTAGTTTAGTTTAGTTTTAGCAATAGCAATAGCAATAGCAGTAGACTTATATACCGCTTCATAGGCCTTTCAGCCCTCTCTAAGCGGTTTACAGAGAGTCAGCATATTGCCCCCAACAATCCGGGTCCTCATTTTACCCACCTCGGAAGGATGGAAGGCTGAGTCAACCCTGAGCCGGTGAGATTTGAACCGCTGAACTGCTGATCTAGCAGTAGCCTGCAGTGCTGCATTTAACCACTGCGCCACCTTGGTTCCTAGTTTTGGTTTATTTGTATGCCGCCCTTCTCCAGGGGGGACTCAGGGCGGCGAACAACTCAAAGGGGAAAGGGAACATAAACAACAATACACATAATTAAAATACACGAAAATCACACAGCCAAAGCAGTCGAGAGGGGAGGGGAATTCATCAACCCCAGGCCTGCCGGCACAGCCAGGTTTTGACGGCTTTCCAGAAGGCCTGGAGAGAGGTGAGGGTCCGAATCCCTGCGGGGAGTTCATTCCAGAGGGCCGGAGCTGCCACAGAGAAGGCCCTCCCCGGGTAATAGCCAGGTGGCATTGGCTGGTAGATGGCACCCGGAGGAGGCCAACCCTGTGAGATCTAATGGGTCTATGGGAGGTAATTGGCAGCAGGCGGTCTCTCAAGTACCCAGGTCCAATACCATGAAGGGCTTTATAAGTTACGACTGGCACTTTGAAGCGTATCCGGAGACCGATCGGTGCCCAGGCTGAGAAACACAGCTCTGCAGGGAAATTGCTCTTCTTCTTCCCCGTTCTCCTTCCCCAAAGATTCCCCCTGGTTTTGCAAAGGCCCTTGGGCCTTCCTCCCGGGCTCAAACCTACCTTCATCCAGGTTGCCAATCACTGCCTGCTTCTTCAAGAAATCGTTGCAAAGTTTCTTGTTCAGCCCAAAAGCCAGCATGTTATGAGTGAACGTTCTAGTCGAGGAAAGTAAAGAGAAGTCAGAACAAGCCAGAAATCTTAACTTTAGGGGTTTGTTGGTTCAATCCAGTTGGACAAAAGTCAAGGAACAAGAGGAACAATCTTTGTGTGAGACACTGAAGAAGCAACATTGGGCTGAATTTTTCAAGAATCTGACCGGGATTCCACATTTAAGTTGTGGGGAATCAAAAGGAAGTCATGGGATCCCAGATGTGGTGGGTCCATACAGCCTCCTTCTCTGCTTAAATCAAGGATCCATGGTCTCCAGCTACATTTCTGCTGTCTTCAGAGCCCCCCACAGATCTCTCTCTTTCCCCAGGCAAAACAGGACATCAATTTTGATCCTGTCTCCCAGTAACCTCAGCCCATCGCTACCCAGGGCACAACTGGTGGCCCCTGGAAGTTCATTAAAAAGAAGATGAGGATGATATGAACTAAGTTATCTGGGGAGTCAGAACTTTGACCAGATCTGTGCCATGAAGTTTACGTTATCGCTGGTCCCCAAAATAAACTCATAAAGTAAGCAGAGGTTAGATCTTTCTAATTCACTCTTGGTTGGTGGCTTTTTTGAGCCCTACCTACTCTGAGCTGAAAGCAAGCCCACCCCTCCTATTAACACATTGCGTATATATTTATTTCAAGACACAACTGGTTTGACTTTTATTAGAACAGGTGGTTGAAGCCACCCGCTGCTTCTTCTGGTGATCCAGAACGAGTTTTTTCCAGATACATCCAATTCCCATCATCTCAGAAGACAAGCCTAGACCTTCAGAAGACCGAAAAAAACGTAGAAGGCCAGCACAGACCTCCAAGAATGTGCAATGCAAAGGAGGCCCATGCATTGGGTAGCCTGGAGATGAGAACACATTAGGGACGCATGGATTTCCAGTATGATTAATGGCAGGCATTTAAAGAATAATTACTGTCTTAATAGAGAGAGAAGAAACTAATTTTTTTTCCCCCAATGTAAATGTGTTTTTATTTTCCATTTTCATTTCGTACAGTCACATATATACTGTGCATAACCGGGGCCATATAACATTAAACAATAAACACAGCCATTCCTCTTGTCAATAATACCCCCCAAAATACAAACCCAATATACCACTTCGACCCTCCGTACACCCTTTCTTCCTCCCCCCTCCAACTTTCCTTCTTCCCTCCAACATTCCCCTCTACCCTACTTCCCCTCCCCCTCTACCACTCCTCTCTCCCGATACACTCCCTCCCTTCCTTCTCAACCTCCCTCCCGTCCTCTCTCCCACTCTCTCTACCCCTCTTTCTTCTATCCCTCTACTCCTCCCTTCGGTGTATTTCTACTATCTGTTAATATATTCAGCTTGTCCTATTTTTACAGTGAAATTAAAGAACAACAGTATACAACAGTATAAGAGCCGAGGTGGTGCAGTGGTTAAATGCAGCACTGCAGGCTACTTCAGCTGAATGCAATTCTGCAGTTCGGCTGTTCAAATCTCACCGGCTCAGGGTTGACTCAGCCTTCCATCCTTCCGAGGTAGGTAAAATGAGGACCCGGATTGTTGTTGGGGGCGATATGCTGACTCTGTAAACCGCTTAGAGAGGGCTGAAAGCCCTATGAAGTGGTATATAAGTCTAACTGCTATTGCTATACAAGTGCAGTATACAACAGTATACAATGGTCGCGTTACTTTAAAATCTAACACATACTATATATCCCCCTCCCCTCCTAACACCCCACCTCCCTTCCCCCCCCCCCCCGACTTCCCAGAGCCCGTACACGGTATAGGTAAGAAACTAATCTTTGAAGGCTGAGAAAATTCGTCTTCTTTTTCTCACTAACTTGAAACCAAGGGCTGGTTTTGGTACTTACCCCAACTGTCCAAAGGTGATATTCTCATTAAAACGGAGGCTATCGTCGCGTTCCTCCTGCGTCATGTGGCACCACTTCTCCCTGCAAACACAGGTGGGGATCATGTAACCAGGGTTCCTTGCGCAATCGACCGGCACATCATGTGTCAAAATTGGCAGGAATGGATAGGCGCAAGGGGGGGAAGGGGATACCTGCTTTCCCTTATTAGCTATCAATTGTGGCAACCACTTGGGAGATGTTTCTTAAGTCGCATCAAAAGGTGTGTTGCCTGTTGCCGATTTCAGATTCTGTATTTGTGCTTGTGTCACTGTGGGAAGTCCAGAGATGAATTTTAAACAAGCTTCCCTTGCATTTGTGGGTTGCGTTCATGGTTATTTAGCTTCTCTGGAGCCCTCTTCCAAAAACATGCTCAACTTTACAAGCCGAGATGTTTTTCAAGGAAGTCAGCTGCCACCATAATGGTGATTGGTGTGACACACCCAGTCCTTACAAGACATCTGTTGTGTGGGGAGCAGGAAAGGAGAAAGCCATACACACAGCAAGGGAGGGGAGGAATGAAGTGGAAAGGAGAAAGGTTTAAAAGCTCTACCTTCGGTCTGATAACCTGATCAAAATGTTAGCTTTAAATCTGAGCTCCCACCATCTAGAATTAAACATTCTGGAACCGCCCAAGTTCTTGCCGTTTCCACCAACCCTGAAAAAATCTGGTCACCATTTCAGAGAAAGGAGGACCCAGGTTCCCCCAGAGGAGAGGCCCACAAGAGAGACCAGATGGAAAGGGACACACCGGGGAAGGGCCTTCTCTGTAGCTGCTCCGGCCTTATGGAACGATCTCCCCGTGGGGATCCGGACCCTTACTACTCTCCCGGCCTTCCGCAAAGCAATTAAGACCTGGCTCTTCCAGCAGGCCTGGGGGCTGTTGATTTATCCAGCCCCATTTTATGTTATGAATGTTGTGGGATTTCACTACTATTCCTAGTCCCGATCTAGGATGTGCAATAGAGACTGTGTGCGCAAAACCCCTAGGACAGGGATGAAGAACCCTTTGCACTCAGCAGGTCAAAAATCCAGACTCTACTAGTGTGTTTTACACACACACACACACACACACACACACACACACACACGGACCAAAGAGGTCTCTCCAAAACCACTTCTCCAGAACTTCTGGAGATCCCACGAGTGTGCTTCCTTCTCACAAGGTCTGCGGAGGTTCTGAAGATCGCGTGGGAACACTCGCACGTTTTTTGAAGCCCCCCCCCCCAAAGCAGCACAAGGTCAGGACCCTCTCCCACACCTTCCAGGGGGTCCAGAGGCTTGGTGTGTCCCCCCCAAAATGGCATGGCGGCTCCCCCTTGTCATAGGTTCACCATCACTGCTGTAGGGAGAAGAGCAAGCCGGCCTGGGCCGCAGCAGGATAAAGCCCCAGTAAGAGGGGAAAACGCAGAGTATCATCATCGGGGCAAGAGAGAACTTACTCAGAAGAGGAGATGTGTAAAGTCCAGACAGTTAACAAAAGGAATGGAAGGGGAGGGAGAGACAGAATATGCCATCCAGACGGAAATCACCAAAGGCACTCAGAAGTCAAAAGAAAGGGAGGAGGAGGGAGGAGGAGGAGGAGGAGGAGGAGAGGAGGAGGAGGAGGAGGAGGAGGAGGAGGAGGAGGAGGAGGAGGAGGAGGAAGGGGAAACCAAAACAGAACACTGAAACTTCAGAAACTTTCTTACAGGCTCAAAGCGGCAATCTCTTTCCACAGACTTACCCCCGCTGCCAAGACGCAGAAATGGCAAAACCCAATTAACCTAAGTGTGATTCCTGAGCTAGGATATCTGATGGGGATGGAAATGTGGGATGCAAATTCAGACGACAATAAACAGTAGGCAGCCCGTGTTGTTGTTGTTGTTTTAAACCCACTGGCCTCCACCAGGGAACTAGAAGTTGAGTTCCTGTCTTTGAAGGGAATCCTGCCCATTGTGCAAAATTTCTCCCTATTGCTGTTTTCCAAAGCAAGGCAAATTTTAGTCAGGAGGCCACAGAGGTCTGTTGGAGAGCCCCCCCCCCAGGACAGCCTCTGAAGGTGGTCCCAGAGAGAAGAGAGAGGGCTGACCGCCGGGATAAAGCAGGCAGCCCCCACCAGGCCAAAGAAGAGGATTCGGTAAATTCATGAGTGACCCAGTTCTGTCGTCTAGCTGAGACAGGCGACAGGATTTCTCACCCACCGGGGGGGAAATTTGTGGACTGGGATAACCGTTTAGGTAGGGGACGGGGGGGGGGGGGAAAGAAAGGGGAGACAGTAAAGGTGGGAAGACACACCTCTTTTCCTCTTCCTCCCAGTGTCCCCTCTGGAGTGGCAGCAGGAAGGGCCAAGAGAAGTCACATGGCAAGTGCATGCAAGAAGGATGGATGGAAGAAAGAATGGAAGGAAGGAAAGGACGGAGGAAATGAACCAGGAAAAAAAAAGAACAGGGTTACAGACATTGAGAGAGAGAGAGAAAGAGAAAGAGAGAGAATTAGTTTTTTTCAACCCTCCAACAAGACAGTACAAGAGTGAAGAGCCTTCCCACCAATCTCCCCCTTCTTTGGACCGTGGGCCAAAAGCTGAGCTTGCTCCGTGAGCTTCTACATCCGAAGAGGAACATCCAAAAGCAGCTCGCCCACAAACAAACAGGAGGAGCCATCTTGACAAGGGGACTTTGAAGGCCAGAGAGGGAGGGGAAACCTTCTCTCCAGCCAACCTTTCCTCCCCCTCGCCCTCCTCCAGAGCCAGAGGGGCCGCCCGGGAGAGGCTTACCTGGTAGTGGGAGACCGTTTCCGCCTCTCGCAGTGGACGGCGTCGAAGAAAGCTGCGTTCCAGAACCTCAGCGTGTGCCTACAAAAACCGGGACGAAGACACTAGAGTTTGCTTTGGGTAGTGAGATGGGCCACATATAAATTTAATAAATAAAAGGAAGGCGGAGCACGGAGGGCAGCCGGGTTCTGGGTGGTTGGAAGGACCCTGTGCTGAGGTGCTCTGAGGGCCGTTTTTCTTTGGGGGCTGTGGAGATTGAGAAGGGCATTGTTACGGCCTCCAGCAGCCGAATCAGAGGAGGAAGAGGAGACGGCGTGGGAGTCAGGGCCAGCATCAAGGCAACCTGGGTGCTCCAAGGGGAAAGAAGGAATGGAGCTGGCAGAGAGAGAGACGGAGGCGGAGCCTGGCCTGTCAATCAGCCCTCAGATGAAGTGTCAACAGCCCCCAGGTCTGGAGGTGGCTGATGAGGAAGAGGAGGAACAGCTGGGTCCAGGGCCTGACGCGTGGATGGGCAGAAGGCAGAGGAGAGGAGAGCAGAGGAAATCTATGGGCCGGTCCTTGGGACGGAAGAGCCACCGCTGCTACCGAAGCCCCTCCCTAGCTCTGGGGATCAAAGGCAGGGGGCGGAGATGAATGGGTGTGGCAGAGGAGAGGAGAACAGTGGAAATCTATGGGCTGGTCCTTGGGACGGAAGAGCCACCGTTGCTACCGAAGCCCCACCCTAGCTCTGGGGATCAAAGGCAGGGGGCGAAATGAATGGGTGTGGCAGAGGAGAGGAGAGCAGAGGAAATCTATGGCTGGTCCTTGGGACGGAAGAGCCACCGTTGCTACCAAAGCCCCTCCCTAGCTCTGGGGATCAAAGGCAGGGGGCGGAGATGAATAGATGTGGCAGAGGAGAGGAGAGCAGTGGAAATCTATGGGCCGGTCCTTGGGACGGAAGAGCCACCGCTGCTAGTGAAGCCCCACCCTAGCTCTGGGGATCAAAGGCAGGGGGCGGAGATGAATGGGTGTGGCAGAGGAGAGGAGAACAGTGGAAATCTATGGGCCGGTCCTTGGGACGGAAGAGCCACCGTTGCTACCGAAGCCCCTCCTTAGCTCTGGGGATCAAAGGCAGGGGGCGGAGATGAATGGGTGTGGCAGACAACTATTCATCTCCTAGAAGGACAGACTTGTTAGCCTGCAGTGAGAGAGGAACCTCTTGCTGGGGCTCCTAATAAAGGAATCGCTGATTTAACTACAGAGGGTTTCTCGCGTGTGGGGATCTGGATCAGAACAAGCATCTTCTCTCTCCTTACCAGATGGGCTGTTGCTTGAGGTGCATGTAGAGGTAGATCTTCTCCCCGTTTCTTTCTTCTTCCTCCTCGGGACTGTACAGAGAAACTGCACCAAAAGGGACATTCACACCGGGGAGGGGTTTTTTAGAGCAGGCAGACCCCTCCCACCTTCACTGTCCTGCTTCAGAGGTCCGGAGCTCCCACCAAGGACCACCGACTCTCTCGGTCCATCTGCTTACCTGATTTCTGCATCCTCTCCCTGGGCTTCTCTTCACCATCCCTGGAAGAAGAGCAGAGGTGGGATTCAGGCAGAGGTGGCAAGACCCCCCCCTCTGCCACAACAGGCTCAGCCAGGGCAGCCTTGACCAAGGGCAACCCATCATTGGGTCCAATCCATCCAAGGGCCACGATCGACGGCTTCTATGCTGTCGATCCCACCCACCCCCAAATCGCGCCCATAAATAAATATTTATTAGTGTGATGATGTTCTCTCCCTGACCCTCAGACCAAATCCCTTTTCCAGCCAGTTCCACCCCTTGGTTTTATTCCTGCCTTTGGGAATCCCAGAGGACAGCCCAGGGAGGAAATGCTACCGGTTTGCTAGAACCCGTAGCAAATAATGCTAACGCTCGCCGAAACCAGTAGTTAAAAAAAGCTTTAAAAAGTTGGGGGAGACGGGGGGGGGGAAATGGTTCCAACGATTGCACGGATCACCCAGTGGTGAAATTAAATTTTTTTTTGGC
>NW_028261395.1:1470000-1482500 GCF_051295495.1 Thamnophis sirtalis
CCCCCCCCCCCCCTAGCATTAATCCATGTATTCTACTTTCACGTAGATATAGGATTCAGTTCTGGATATATTTACCAATCTTCTCCTTCCAGCTCTTCCATGTTAACATACTTCACAAACTAGATAGATGCAGCTGAAAAAGGCGGCCCAGACGGTAATGCTATTATTGTCCCAGGGGCATAATTGAGCTTAAATTGTAGGCCAAGTATCCAGATGTTGATGCAAATTGGGAAACAAATTGGAATATAGCAGCAGTTCCAGCCTTATCTTCTCGTCTTTCTTTCTTTCTCTTCCAGGTTCATGGCAAAGCTTGAAAAAAGTCAGACTGCTTCAATGAACTGTGAGGAGTGGCAGATTTCTGCAGCTTTTGCCAAACCTCTTCAAAATAAGTGCATCCCTAATTTGGATGTGGCTTTGATCATGCAAAAGCCTGTTTTTTAAAAACGTTAACTTGTTTTTAAAATTTTAAAAGCTACGGACGCAGGCAGTCTTTGACTTATGACCACAATTGGACCCAAAATTTATGTTGCTAAGTGAAACGTTTGTTACGTGAGTTTGCCCCATTTTACGACCTTTCTTGCCGGCGTTGTAAAGTGAATCTCTGCGGTTGTTAAGTTAGTAATACAGTTCAGTGAATCTGGTTTTCCCCATTGCTGGCCAGAAGTTCACAAAAGGTGATCACATGACCCCCCATGGACACTGCAACCCTCATAAATGTGAGTCAGTTGGCAAGCATTTCGAATTTTGATCGCATGGGAATGCTGCAATGGTTGTTAAGTGTGAAAAGTGGTCAGAACTCACTTTTTTACTTCAAATGGTCACTGAACAAACTGTTGTAAGTCAAGGACTGCCTGGATTTACTTTCAGCCTTACAGCTATTTCTTCCCTATTGATTCTTGTTTGGAACAATTCCAATGAAATTATAAGCTCACGGAAGAAGTTTCCAGCACAGGACAGGAGTAGCCATCCCTGACTTATTGCTAGTGGATAATAACAACTCCACTGCACAATATTTTTATATATATATTTAGTGTCACAACCCCTGGTATGCCCAAATATGGGAGGAAGCAGACTGCTTCCTTTCTCTGTCTATCGGCTCGTCACAAGAGACCATCACGACAGAAAGCCATTATTTTTACTCTTGCCTTTGTTACATTTGTGTTGTATTTGTGCTGATAAATAAATAAATAAAGGGAGACTAGTATAGATCTATTTCAAGCTATTTAGCTCTCATCAGCTAGCCATACCCTTACCGGGATTCGAACCTGGGCTGTATTATATATCAGGCAGTTATATTAGCCACTAAGCCACAGCCTCTCTTCCTTTATCAGATAGGCCAGGGAATTAGGTATGTATTGTGTCACAACCCCTGGTATGCCCAAATATGGGAGGAAGCAGACTGCTTCCTTTCTCTGTCTATCGGCTCGTCACAAGAGACCATCACGACAGAAAGCCATTATTTTTAATGTTGCCTTTTTGTTACATTTGTGTTGCATTTGTGCTGATAAATAAATAAATAAAGGGAGACTAGTATAGATCTATTTCAAGCTATTTAGCTCTCATCAGCTAGCCATACCCTTACTCGTCCAAATCAGTCAGAACCAGTAGGTGAACCAAACTGGCTAATAATACTGCAAATATTATTGCTGAAGTCGTTAAGCTTCCTTACAGAAAAATCTACTTGACATTCTTGCTACAGATTTTGAAAAATATAGTTCATTCAAACCACCCTTTGTTGTGTGTTAATATCAAGCAAAAAAACCCGACATTGCTTACATCTAATAAGAACAATGTTTTTATATTTGCATTATATTCTCACATCGTCTTCCTTGGCAATATTGATTTATAAATCATCAGAACACCTGATGTGCCGAAACACAGCAATTATTTGGAACCACCAATTCTAACACCTAAATTACCTTATAAATCAAGTCTCAAAAAAAGTGAGCGTGTACCACCCGATTATCACTTCAATGCAAGTGAATCTTAGTAGGAGGTGATGAGTATAACACGGTCTTAATAGATATATGTCTTAAATAGAATTAACGTGGTAATTGGTGTTATGTTTGATCCCAAGCACATTTAGAGAGATAAACACACATAAAAATACATTATCTCTGCCTTGAGAAGAACTATCAATATATTTTGAGCAAGGCTCGTCAAAATGCAACCAACATTGGATTCAGAAGGAAACTGTGGCAGTTTGCTAACTACATTTGTTAATATTTAAGATGCCGCAAAATCATTCTTTTTTGTTGGTTTGTATGGCTCTTCCCATATAAATTGATTTCTTTGCTGTTGTTGTTCCTGTTATCTCTGACTTCTCACGATTGTGGTGTTGTGGCAAGTATATGGCCTACAAAAACAATTAAGAGCTATGAGTGGTGCAGTGCAGTTGTGGGTTTCCATTTTTTTTTTTTTATTACCGGTTCGCTTGTGCATGTGCGTATACTTCAGGGGTGGGTTTCTCGCCCCGTTCCAACCGGTTCGGTTGGAACAGGGCCGGCGGCGTCCTCGTGCACGCGCGCAGTGCACGCATGCGTACTAGCGCCTGTGCGATGCTCCAGCTGCTCCTGGAGGACCACGCAGGCGCTGTATGCGTTCTGCGCATGCGTGGAAGTGCAGAACTCATCAAAACCGGGTAAGAAACGCGGGCGGGCGGATCCTTTGGCGTTCCTGGAAGTTACTTACTTCCGGGTTCGCCGACCAACCGCGAACCGCCTGAAACCCACCCCTGGTATACTTGCAACACTTCTGCACATGCGCAGAAGCGTCCGTCCGGGCAGGTGGGCAGAGCCTGTAGGTTCAGTCGACCTTGACTTTCTGAGAAAGAATCTTATTATAGCTACATAGCACCCACACTGTGTATAATCCTCCCTCCCATTTTCCCACAGTAGAAAATGTGGCGGGCCTGAAGACCTGTTATTCTGTTGTGTTAATTCTGTAAAAATCAGAAAACAGACAAAAATGGCCACCAAGGAAAAGTATAGATAAGTAACCCAAAGCTATAACTATTGAGCTATTAAAAAAAAAAAAATAAGTGGAGGTTAAAATGAGTATGTATGTATATATGTTCCAGAGGTGGGTTTCCTACCAGTTCGCACCTATTCGGTAGAACCGGTTTGTCAAATCTACCGAACCGGTTAGAAGAGGTTCCACCAGTGGACCCGGAAAGCAGGCCACACCTACAGAAGAGCTTCCAAAGAATTTTTTGAAACCCACCACTGATATGTTCACACTTAAACGAAAAAGAATGTATATCAGTTCTCAATGAAAATAGAAAATTGCTAGAAAATAACCAAGGGGGAAAAAATCAGTCTCTTTCAACAAAAGAAGAACACATTTGTCAAGGAAATGGTGAGGTACAGGATAAAGGAGATGAATGAAATCCCAAGACTGTAAAAAAGAAAACTCATAAGACTATATTTAAGAAGAAGAATTCTACATTTCCAGCATTGCATCAAAGATACTGGGGGGAAAAAATAGATGGTGGTTTATCCCGTCCTTTTTAAATTATCTTTGAGCAATTTTGGAGAACCCGTGAAGCACGTATTGTCCAATATTCATGGAAGTGGGTACGGGAAAGATTCCCAACGAAATCATTTCAAATGGACTCATCCGAGTGTATCAGGAGCTGTAATGTAGCCGGCACCTGAAACGGATCCCTAGGAATGAAACCATGGAAATTGGCTTATAACTGAATGGAGGTTCCAAGCCAAAAGAGGATTTCTTCATCTTATTATGGGTCTTTTAGAACGAATGAGTGCCTTTCTCTTGAAGAGAGGATCACTTCCTTTAACATGAGGCCAGTCCCATCCTGATTGATAAAATCAGACTGGAGAGGATTTAGGGCTGAGTGAATGAGCAGTAATTATCATCTCACCAGACCATCTGTTCTCAAGACTTACGAGCCAAAAATTAAAAAAAAAAATTGTTACCAATACTACATCCCAATGATTTGCTCTAGCAGGTCCAAACTGAGAAGGGAAATGTAACATGTATGGAAAGAAACAGCGCATATTGTTCACAACAAGTCACTCCCCAGCCCCATTCTGATTTTTCTTGGGGGAGGAACCCTGCGTAATATTGAAAAGGCGATGCTGCTCTGCTCTTTATGGACTTGATGCTTGTAAAGCACTTTACGCTGGCTCGGAAAAGAGCTTAATGAGGCCCGCTCTGTTCTTGATCTGATCCATCACAAGAATTCCTCCATATGTACTCCAGCTGAGGTCCCATCTGCTTCATCGCTCCCAGCTCTTTAATAAACCAAGAGGAAACCATCTGGATCCATCAGACTTTGAGGTGAAACTGTTTTAACTTCGGAAAGATTTATGGCAACACTCTTGACTAAAACTGACCAGGGATTCCCAGAGACGTGCGGCGAGGTTTACGGCTGGTGAGGCAGTTGGACTAAACAGTAAAGAGTAACAGAGATGGAAGGGACCTTGGAGGTCATCTAGTCCAATCCCCTGTTCACGCAGGGGACCTGGAAGTCCTCCAAGGTCCCTTCCAACTCTGTTATTCTATTCTGGATGCTACACTCTTCCTTCTCCCTCCCCATCTGCTTTACCGCTTGAATAATTCATTTCTCTTTTCCCAGTCTAATGTAATTTTTTTCCCCCTCTCTTTTTCAACATCCCAACCACTTTTGGGAGAAAACAAACTTTTATAAAGGAGTTAAGTTCCACCGGTGGTGGGTTTCAAAAATTGTTCGAACCTACTCTGTGGGTGTGGCCTCCTTTGTGGGAGTGGTTTGCCGCCCATGTGACCGGATGGGAGTGGCTTGCCGCCCATGTGACCAGATATGAAGATGCCGACGACACTTGTCAGAACCACCTTAAATGACCTCACACACAGCACTGGCATGCATAAGAATAGGATGTAAACGTGTTTTTTAAAAGGCATCTTTGGTTTGCGTTAAAACAACTTCAACACACGCAATGTTCTGATTGCACCACAAACACAGTAGTCATCCTTACCTTTCACAGAGGCACTGAGTTTTATAAATAGGAGCATGATAGTGTAGAATAATCATATCCAAGGACCAGTGGTGGGTTTCAAAAAGGTTTGGAACCTCTTCTGTAGGTGTGGCCTGCTTTCCGGGTCCACCGGTGGAACCTCTTTCTAACCAGTTCGGTAGATTTGACAAACCGGTTCTACCGAATAGGTGCAAACAGGTAGGAGTTCCACCCAACCTCTGAGTTCCACCCATCTCAAAAACCAACTGCATCACGGCAATCCCTAAAAGGACAACTGCTACCCATCAGAAAGAAGAGAGGTGAATTTTAAAAAGCTGGGAGCACGTAGAGGCACTTAATGGGAGACAGCACTTTTAAGGGGCTGCTAATCCGGATTAAGGCATCCAACAGACACACATGGATCCAAACAGACCTGGGAAGAATCTCTCCTTCTCCTTTCTCTGTGTTTTAAAGGCGGCTTTTTCCTTGCTTTCTGCTTCCTACCATGTGACCGAAGCCCTACCAGGAGACTGGCAAGGGTAGACCTAACTAATCAGCTGTTGAACGGATGGATGAATGAAGGTAGGGAGCTTGAGATACTCAAGGCAATAGCAATAGCAATAGCAGTTAGACTTATATACCGCTTCATAGGGCTTTCAGCCCTCTCTCTAAGCGGTTTACAGAGTCAGCATATCGCCCCCAACAACAATCTGGGTCCTCATTTCACCCACCTCGGAAGGATGGAAGCCTGAGTCAACCTTGAGCCAGTGAGATTTGAACCGCTGAACTGCAGATAACAGTCAGCTAAAGTGGCCTGCAGTACTGCACCCTAACCACTGTGCCACCTTGGCTCTTACAAACATTTCCTTTACGAACATTTTCTTATGAGGAAACAAACATTTCCCCAGAAGAAAATATTGAGCGTCCATCCTGAATTGTCAACCCGTTGTTTATATTTCAACTTTAAAAAGAATAGCATTAAAATCTCATTAAGATTATTAAAGTAAGAATATGATGCTGTCAACAGAAAGGAAGAGAAGAGAACCAGTAGCAAAGATGCCTTTTAAGAGAGAAGTACATTTAGTAAAATTAAGTTAAATAACAATAGCGTAGTAGACAAAATTGCAATTATTTTCAGCAATTATTCTTCCATGGGGAATGGAGAAGTGTCTTAACTTAAGAATTAAGCTCGTGGCTCCTCCTGCTTAGCATTCAAGGCAAAATCTTTCCGTATCCCGAATTCTAAATATGAGTAAGGTTTTATCTCAGTAGGGGTCTCCACTTTATCAAGACAGTTCTGAGAGACTGTCGTAAGGGGGGAAAAAAACTAAATAAAACTGGAGCAATGCTATTGTGAGCACACCAAAGGAATAGAGTTGCTCTCTCAAAGCATGATCATAATTTGGTTATTTATAAGCTTGTAAGTCTCTAAATGCATAAATTGGCCATGAAAGCATTCAATTAAATCATATTACATGAACACTGAATAAATGGCTCTAAAGACCCCAGGGAGCATCTAACCTTGTTTGGAGATCATGCCATATGCAAGGGAGAGAGAGAGAGAGAGAGAGAGAGAGAGAGAGAGAGAGAGAGAGAGAGAGAGAGAGAGAGAGAGAGAGAGAGAGAAAGAGAGAGAGAAAGAGAGAGAGAGAGAAAGAGAGAGAGAAAGAGAGAGAGAGAAAGAGAGAGAGAAAGAGAGAGAGAAAGAGAGAGAGAGAGAGAGAGAGAGAGAGAGAGAGAGAGAGAGAGAGAGAGAGAGAGAGAGAGAGAGAGAGAGAGAGAGAGAGAGAGAAGAGGAGTTGGTGATGAAGTTAATCATAATACTTATGATTTCCATTTCACATCAAGTGGTTTTCACTTAGACATTTCCTTTTAATATTGGCTAACAGCTTGTTTTTGCTTCTTATTCAATACGGTGGGGTTTTTTTAAAATTCTACACAAACTTCATACCCCTGAACCCATACTAAACAAGGACTAAACTTTTTAATTAATAAATTGACGGCACGAAGGTGAATATTGGCATTTCATAAATAATTTAAAAAATCGCCTTTGTTTATGCAAAGGGTATCAAGTTTGCTTTGCCTTAAAAAGACTAATTGAAGAGGCTATTCAGGTCAGCTCCTGGTAGTAAAGTTGACTGGATTACATTGCGATGTTTTAAAGGATGCGATCGGGCGAAAGAAAAGAAAAAGAAAAAGAAAAAAAGGAAGAAAGAAAAGTAAGCCGGGGCTGTGAAAATTTAATTTGAGCAACACCATTAACATTTCAGTTTTATGCAATGGGAGGGGGGGTTTCTAAAAATATGCCTGCATAATTTAACCACCCAGAGTTGCCAAGTGGAGACTTCCCACGTAGAAAAAAAAATAGGATGTGTGACCTTAAAGAGAAATTATAGAAAGAATCAAAGGTGACAACTTTATTGGCTCCCAGGGATAACTGACAGACCAGCCTTAGGAAGCATGGAGATGAATGAATTTTCATGAGTCGCAATGAGAGCAGATGGCTCGATTTTGGGACTCGTTGGCTTCGCATCAACCCTTCTCCTTTTATGACTGCCGTCTTTAGTGTCGCTGAGAGTTTTGAGGCACCGCAGGAGATTATGCAAATGGGCAGTTATGACGCTGAGTTAATTACTGGCAAGCATGTGTCAATCTTGTCAGAATCAAGTTAAACACGAGCGCATAGGCCCGCTCTGGAGAGTAACAGAACAAATGCAAAACTGAGCAATAACCATCCATCACCTTATTTCTGACGAAGAAGATTGGAGAATATGCGTGACTCATACTAATACAGAAGGGAGCAGGATTGCTCCAGATTAAGTGAATAGCAATAGCAATAGCAGTTAGACTTATATACCACTTCATAGGGCTTTCAGCCCTCTCTAAGCGGTTTACAGAGTCAGCATATTGACCCCAACAACAATCCGGGTCCTCATTTCACCCACCTCGGAAGGATGGAAGGCTGAGTCAACCTTGAGCCGGTGAGATTTGAACCGCCGAACTGCAGATAACAGTCAGCTGAAGTGGCCTGCAGTGCTGCACCCTAACCACTGCGCCACCTTGATGAAGGAAACTTCTGGTCCAGATTTCATTTAACAGGGTACTAAGCACCTTATATTTCACATTGTTTAGAATTTAGTCTAAAGGTATTTCAAGGGAAACACAATTCTGTGTTAAATCAAAGGGGTAGCATCTACGGCCAAGCAATATTTCTAAGCTTCAAGTTCTAGCAACATTGATATGCCCATTGTTCCTAACCTTCTGACTTTTAGCTAGCAATAGCACTTAGATCTATATGCCACTTTACAGTACATTGCAGCCCTCTTTAAGTGGTTTACAGTCAGCCCCCAACCATCTGGGTCCTCATTTTACCCACCTCGGAAGGATGGATGGATGAGTCAACCCTGAGCTTGGTGAAAATCGAACTGCCAAATTGCAGGCAGCCAGCAGTCAGCAGAAGTAGCCTGCAGTACTGCACTCTAACCACTGCGCCACCATGGCTCAATAGCAATAGCAATAGCAGTTAGACTTATATACCGCTTCATAGGGCTTTCAGCCCTCTCTAAGCGGTTTACAGAGTCAGCATATCGCCCCCCACAGTCTGGGTCCTCATTTCACCCTCCTCGGAAGGATGGAAGGCTGAGTCAACCCTGAGCCGATGAGATTTGAACAGCCGAACTGCAGAACTGCAGTCAGCTGAAGTAGCCTCCAGTGCTGCATTTAACCACTGCGCCACCATGGCTCAAAATAAGAATGCAAATTATTCATGGCTAGAAGCCAAAGACTGTGATCCGAGATATTTCTCCTTTGCTTTTCACACAGAGGCCATCACAGATAATTCTGTTATTTTATTTATTTTTACATCGATCGCTTTCCTGTTATTTCAGAAACTCAGTAAAGCCTAATTGTCTTTTTTTCTTTTGCATTCTGTGAGATGGATCAGGACGATGGAGAAAATGATAGTGATTTCACAGCTGGATGGGAAGTTAGATACAACTTTCCCGGTTCCTAATCCAACTTTGTAACCATTGCTGGTAGAAAGGGTAAAAAAAAACTGCCGTCTTATTTCATAGCAGCAATATTCTTTTTCTTTGCAGCAATATTCATATTTATTAATAATTTGCATCTTTAGTTTTTTAAAACTAAAGGCTTTTACAGGGTTAAACTGTGAAGTAGGTACTTTTCATTTGTTCATTTGTTTGTGTCTGCCTTCATTATTTTTACAAACAATTCAAGGGAGTGAGCATGTCAACACAATTTCCTCTTGTTTTTTTCCCCCCCAACAGTGAGGTGAGTTGGGCTGAGAATCACTAGCCCGAAAGTTCCTGGAGGAGCTTGAACCCATGATCTCCTGCTTTCTAGCCTGACAATTTAAGTGTCTTTAAGCCAAAACTTAATTTAAAGTTTGGGTCCTTTCAGCCTTCCACCGCCTAAAAACCAGATAAAATATACAAGAGGGAAATCACAGAAGCTGAAAATTTCAGCCCAACTTTTTCCAGTGATCCTATGATGTCATTGGCCCTGCTTCTTGTGGTCCACAGGCAGGGCAAAAAAAAGAAGAAGAAGATCAAATAAACCCTGGGGCCAAAGAAAGATGCTGATTTCTATAAGGAGCAGATGGATGGGTAAACAATGAATAACGAATGAGGTGAGAGAATAAATTAGTGCAAATAATCAGCCACAAAAATATCCTCATAAAACTAAACAATTAGAAGAAGAAGAAAATGAAGGGACAAATTAAAGTTCTTACAACTTGCTTTGAGTTTGAATGTTTTCAATGACTTTATTGGGTTCTTTTTTTAAAAAAAATAATAATGCTTTAAGGGTGTTTTATTGGTTTAAGGTTAGGTTTAATAAATTTATATGCCGCCCAATCCCGGAGGACTCCGGGCGGCTTACATAAAAACAGTTTGAAAGAATACTAAAAAATTTAAAATAAAGAGACAAGGCAAGTTAAAAGACACAACATGCACTCAAAATTAGTGGAGGCTGGACCTCAATCAAGAGGTCAACAGCCCCAGGCCTGCCGGAATAGCGAGGTCTTAATAGACTTTCGGAAGGCCGAGAGAGTGGGGAGGGTCCGGATCTCTGGGGGTAGATCGTTCCATAGGGCCGGGGCAGCTACAGAGAAGGCCCTCCCCTGAGGAGCCGCCAGACGACATTGTCTAGCCGACGGCACCCGGAGAAGGCCCACCCTGTGTGATCTTATCGGCTGTTGGGAGGTATGTGGCAGAAGACGGTCTCGGAGATATTGGGTTGGCCACCTTTGTTATCTTGACATAATTTAAGGAACAGACAGAGCGCGGAAGGAAGAAGAAGTTGATGTCTTGTCCTTGAGTGTTTCCGGCATCAATGAAATTCAGCTCCTTCTGTCATCCACTCTGGAAAACAGAAGGAAGGAAACCTAACTCTGATTATGGCGGCAGCTTTGCCTTCTCCTTCTTGTCAGGGATGAGAACTTGGAAGGAGCCGAGGTGGTGCAGTGGTTAAATGCAGCACTGCAGGCTACTTCAGCTGACTGCAGTTCTGCAATTCGGCTGTTCAAATCTCACCGGCTCAGGGTTGACTCAGCCTTCCATCCTTCCGAGGTGGGTAAAATGAGGACCCGGATTGTTGTTGGGGGCAATATGCTGACTCTGTAAACCGCTTAGAGAGGGCTGAAAGCCCTATGAAGCGGTATATAAATCTAACTGCTATTGCTATTGCTAAACCTACAATGAACGTTCAGCAGTGATCTTCAGAGAAAGAAGTGAAACCAGTGAGCGAAATGGTCCATCAAAATCCCTGTGCCCAAGGCCAGATTTTCCTATAGGCTAACTAGGCTTCAGCCTAGGGCCTCGAGATCAAGAGGGGCCTCCATTCAAATTGTTAGCAAAATTAAAATTAGACTATTCTAAAAACAGTGAACACTAAAACCCTGAACCGAAAATAAGGAGAAATTCTACGCATAGGACTAATAAACAAACATAAAAATGTATTGGTTAAGATCGTTCCAGTGCTGCGTCAGTTGGGGAGCCCGCCCACGTTCCCGGCACCGGCGGTCGGGCGAGAGGCGCGGCCGCTCCCAGTAGCCACCCCGTCGATGCGGAGCCCACCAGCGGCCAGGCAGGTGAGGGCGAGGGGGCCGAGCCGGGCAGCTGAGCGCAGCAGGGGAGGCGGCTGGCCTCGCTGCCTTTGCCGCAGAGCAGAGCCGCCCTCCGTCGGGAGGCCAGCGATATATATATATTGATATATATTGATATATATCACAGTAATGATGTATTTTATTGTCTCTCATATAATTTACAAACTTAAAAATGGGAGGTGAAAGGGCCTCATAAGTGGAATAGCCTAGGGCCTCTTTTCATCTAAATCCGGCCCTCCCAGTGCCGAAAGGCATTCAGGACCTACCTTAAAAAACATGCACCACACATCATGAGCGAAGGAGTAATCCCGCTCAATATTGAGACATGGACATACCATCCATCTGCTACTTGGAAACAGATAGTGTTCAAAAGATATAAAGCCCAGGAGAATTGCAGAGAAGTTGGGTGACTCAGAAGCACATCGGAATGCAAACGTTTTATTTTTGCCTTTTACTTTTTACTTTCCTCTTTCTTCCACTGTGGCTTTGATTGATGTCATTGTTGCATTTTACTGCTTGAAGAAGTGTTTGTCTCGGAAGCCTTATATAAACATGCCAAATAATAAACGAATAAAATCTTGAGGAAACAGGAGAATCCTTTGGGATTCTCAAACATTCTGGAGTCAGTTTTACGGTGATCATCTTGCTCATTTCTCTTACCAAAGGCTTTTCTGAAGACAGCAAAGCGGGGGCTTCTTCTAACTTTAACTGAAAAAAGAGAAAATGGAAGCTACTTCAGGTGGTTCTCTGTAGGAAAAGAACTGTGGGTCCCCTAGAGAAGAACTGCACGGAACTGAGATGTGGAGCATGTTCAAAAAATCTTCTTGAAATCCTGTCCTTGACAGAGTCTTCCAATTCCTGTAGGAATTCTTTCACTTGGAACCTTTGTCCATTCTCTCAGAGGTTCCCTGAGCAAAATCACCACAATGGAAACTTGTTTTCATAACAATTTGAAATCAACACTTGACCAGTGAAGCCAGGGGTGAGATCCTACTGGTTTAACAACTGGTTCGCTGTACGCACGCACACAGTTTTGAGAATACTTTCCTTCTGCATTGCTACTGGGGGAGGGAAACAGCTGAGATGAGGCATTCCACTCTGCCACGCGACTCCGCTAAGAAGATAAAGCTCAATAGCAATAGCAGTTCGACTTATATACCGCTTCATAGGTCTTTCAGCCCTCTCTAAGCGGTTTACAGAATCAGCATATTGCCCCCCAAAACAATCCGGGTCCTCATTTCACCCACCTCGGAAGGATGGAAGGCTGAGTCAACCTTGAGATTAGAACCGCTGAACTGCAGATAACAGTCAGCTGAAATGGCCTGCAGTACTGCACCATAACCACTGATAGATAGATAGATAAGAGATATGGATGGATAGATAGATAGATAGATAGATAGATAGATAGATAGATAGAT